>NW_005871228.1:652263-780530 GCF_000147115.1 Myotis lucifugus | reverse complement strand
GGCCCCCTAACTCAGGGCCACATCCCTGGGGTCCCCCTTCCAAGACACTTTAGTCCCTGCAAGAAACCTGGGAGTTGCCTGCTCTACCTTCCACTCCCCACAGATTCTCCTTTCTCCTCTCTTCCTGGGAACGCAGCCCCAGGTGAGGGAGGGCCTGGTTGTGCCTGGTACACAGCAGCCCGGGGTCCGGCCCGAGTGTGGGGAGAGGCTCCTGCTTCCACCATTGGAAATGCGCCCGCTGAGCCGCCTTCCTTCTTGCTTGAAAGTGCTCTAGAGTTTCTGTGCTCACAATGCATTGCTTTGGAAGTCTGCCCTCCCAGGGTTGCCATGGTGACTATTTTGATACTGCATGCTAGAAAAAGCCGAGGCACCTGCTGGTCACACCACCAAAACTTGTCTCTCTGAAAAATCAGCAGATGGCATTTGTCAGAAATTCCTACTTCTTGATTAATTTGGGAACAAGAGGAGTGTGCTGCGGTGCTGATCTCCTTTAACCTGGCTGTGCTGGTGTTTTGGGGAAGATGTGAAATCGCTGTGCCCCAACACCGCGAGCTGCCTTTGAAGTGGTGGGTTATTCAGTTTTCCCAGAGAAGTTACGGAGTTGGGTGATTTGCATTCTAGTAGATGAAAACAAGAGGAAGACCATGATGTCATGTTCCTATTAAGAGAAGTTGAAATTTCAGGGCTGGTTCTGGAAAAACCCATACCTTCCTTCTAGTAACTTTCATGAATTCTCAAACACGCCTCAAATTGATTCTAGCTTTTAATTAGCACAGAAAAAAAAAAAAATCCCGAGTTTGATTTGAATCCCATCTCTACCACCTATTAACCATGACCTTGGACCAATCCCTCGGCCCATCAAAACCTCAGGTTCCTCAATTGCAAAACAGTGATAATATTTCTCTCAAGAGATTGTAATAAGGATTAAATGGACTTTATTAGTGTTATTACTATTATCATTTTTTATTAGCTTGAATTCAATTTAGGCATGGAGGGACTGATCAGTCTGTATGCTCATGTAGTTTTTACATATAATTGTGCTTATGAAAAGAAATCAGTTATTTCACTGTCTCAGTCTAGGCAGTGATATCACAGCTGATGCATAAAAAAGTCCCGCAGATTTCTGGTTGCACGTGTACAGAGTGTCTCTAACTCGTTATCTCATCCTGCTTTTCTAGGAACTTGTTTCCCCCAAATCTCACATCCTGGCTTGCAGTTTGCAATACTACTTGTTCCCAGTGTCACTTAGCTAACTTGCTGGTTCCCTAAGAATACATGTCTTAATTTGGGGGCAGTGCTTTCAAAATCAGTTATGTAGTTTTCCAACCTTCTTTCACCTATTGGGTCTCTATGGAGAATGAGTCTGGTTCTATGAGGAGGCCTGATAAGTCAGGGCTGGCAAAACCCAAGTGATCACACTCCCCTCCTGTGGCCAGGCCAGACATTGCTAATCAATCATAGCATTCTTCCACGGAGCCACCGAAGGGCCTGAGAACCTTTCTGAAGGTAGTGCTCAAAGCAGCCACTGTGAATTCATCAGAGTTAGCACAGGAAAGGGAGAAAAGTCTGTTCATCAGCCAAGGTGTAAGGGAAAGAAACCTGGACTGGAAAGCAGAAAAGCTAGTGTTAATCTCATTCTGCCTTTGGCTAGCTATGTGAACTTGGACTAATCATTTCTTCTCTGAGGCTTAGTTTCCATACTTGAAATGAGCTGAAATGAAAAAAAGAAAGAGAGAGAAAGGAATAATCTTTAATTCCTTCTAGTTGTAAAAGTCTCCATACTCTCACCATCTATTCCCTCGAACCTGGGACCTTTCAGTCCGCAGGCCGACGCTCTATCCACTGAGCCAAACCGGTTTCGGCCTCTGTTTTTTGTTTTTTTTTTGTTTTTTCTTGGAACTTGTCCAAATGATCAGATTTTATCAAACATCCTGGGGTGGCTGAGTGCTACATAAAACATTATCAGATACTTAGAATTACCAAATCATAGCATTTCCGAGCTGCAAGTCACCTCAGAGTACATTGAGCTGAATCCTTCATATTAAAGATGAGGACACTAGAATGAGAGAGATTCTGTTACTTCCCAGAGGTCACTCAGCATGTTACCAAGTTGATCTGGTCTCCATTTAAGGATCCATCGGGTCTGAGAACAGGTTGGTCCCTGGATCATGTGACCTGGGCTCCACCAATCAGATGTGCTCATGAAAGGACTCAGTTCGGAAGTGAAATAGGAGGGGGTGGGGGTGGCTCAGAACCCATGCTTTCCCTAGAGTGGCAGTGGAGGTGTGCAGCCTCAGGAGCGGCAGAGCCTGAGGTTTCAGGTGTTCAATGCTCAGTTGTTTGGTGCAAGCCATGGTGTCTATGCCCAGGAGTGTTGCCAGTATGTGTGTGTGTCTGTGGGAGGAGGGGACACTCCTCAATGATATAATCTCAATTCTTGGGCATTTTCCTGGGTGGCTACCTTTACTGTGCACTCTTTCGCTGTCTTGGAGATTTTGTGAACTAACGAATATTTTAAAATAAATTCTCTTTCCATCGAAATGAGCTAGGTCGGGTTCTGTTGTTTATACCAAGGGTCCTGACTGGTGCACCAACCCTTGAAAGGAAAGGAAATTCTAAATATACATGCCACTTTGTAGACACTTGTTAATCCTCTCCCTTCTCCTCCGCCCTCCTGCCTTCCCTCTGTCATGCCTGTCAACTCATCAAGGCAGCTCATCATCAAAGCATTCTGGGACTTGTGAAAAGGATATGTTGGATCTAAATTCCCACAAAATGACACTGATTGTTTGAAAATGCTTACAAAGAGGCACTGCTCCTCAGTGGGGAGTGGTAAGAATCTCAAGGATTTATGAAAGCTGTCAGGGGTTGGGTCAAGGAGAGTACAGATGTCCCTTTAATTCACGGAATGATAAGTATATACTAGTATATCTATACTAATAAAAGGGTAATATGCTAATTAGACCAGGTGACTGGCCATCTTCCGGACTTCCAACTTCCTTCCAGACAAAGCCACGGTGGTGGGGGCCGAGGCAGAGGCGGTTAGTTGGGGGCCATCAGGCCGGCAGGGGAGGGCATTTGGGGGCCATCAGGCTGCCGGGGGAGTGGTTAGTTGCAATCAGGTAGGCAGGCAGGCGAGTGGTTAGGAGCCAGCGATCCCGGATTGTGAGAGTGATGTCAGATTGCCAGTTTAGGCCCAATTCCTGTGGGATTGGGCCTAAACCAGCAGTCGGACATCCCCCAAGGGGTCCCAGAGTGGAGAGGGTGCAGGCTGGGCTGAGGGACACCACCCCCCATGCACAAATTTCATGCACTGGGCCTCTAGTGTATATATAAAGACCTCTGTACTGATAAAAAATATTTCCTGGAGAGAACATCTCTGTACCTCCCCCATCACCCCAGGTAGAGAAACACTGATTTGTCAGAGTTCCTCCAAAGTGTGCTTAAGGCTGTATGCCCCTTTTCCTGCCACCTTCACACCATCATCCCCAGTATCCCAGTATCTAGGAGAAGATGGCGACGTGATGGCTCCAAGATGAGAAAAGATGACAACTGCATGGATGAAGACTTCTTACTGTGGGATCCTGTGAGCTGGGAATAAGCTGTGGAACTTGTGAAGCATTAAGGATGGAGTTGCAAACTAGGAACTGAATAAGCATGAGCTGAGAATAGTAAAGAGGCTGTGGAGATGGGAACATTCCCTATGGCCTCATCCCAGCCCATTTCCCCTCCACTGTCTGTGAGGTTATGAAGACATGGCTTCCCTGTGCAACATCAGTATTTCCTACAAGTAGCAACCTGTGGAACTCATTCATTCCACACACATCTACTGACCAGTATTTGTATGAATGGTTGGGGGTCTTAGGATACAGTCATATCCTATTTATCTAAGAGAGATAGTTGGGCTCCAGAATGCATACTCTCTTAAGAGTATTGATTGGGCAAATTGTGTAACCACTCTGTGCCTCAGTTTCCTCATATGTAAAATAGAGAAAATCTTAGTTCTTACCACATAGAGTTGATATGAAATTGAATAGTTAATACATGTAAAGGTTTAAACCAGTGTCTGCCATGTAATAAGTCTTCATTAAATATTAGCTCTTATTAATGTAAGTAGGCCAACTCTATGAGAGAGAGAGAGAGAGAGAGAGAGAGAGAGAGAGGTATTGAGATTGTTGGCAACTTTACAAGCCATTCCTTTCAAAGTGCATATGCTTCCGAGGATATGCAAGGTGGAATTTTGAAGTGTATTGATTAGGTATGGATTGCCCCTTATGAACATACTGTAGAAACTAACCCCTAAGTAAGAATAACCCCACTATATTATTATCAGCAGTAGTAGCAATATTAGTAGCAGCAACAAATATTTACTGAGCACATACATTATCTGGCTAAAAGACTAAGTATTTTTAAGCTCAGTGTTATTGAACTGATTAATTTAATTCACACAATAATTGGTATCATAATTATTCCCATTTGCAGATGAGGAAACGAAAGTATAGAGCAGTAAAGCAAATGTCCAAAGTTACAGCGGACACATGGCCAGGTGAGAGGTAAACTCAGGTTTTATTAGTGCAAATTCTGTGTCTTAGACAGTCAGCTATGCCGTCCTTGCGGAACTCACAGGGGGCAGCTGGCAGTTTTAAACAAATTGTCACAATGGGTTGGAAAAGTGCTGGAAGAGGTGACACTGTAATTAAGCTTTTTCACAAACCTGCTCTCTCCCTTCACTCTCTTGTTGGTGCCTGGATGGCAGGAACCAGATCTTAAAATCTTGGTTTGCCTTGCAGCAGCGAGGTGCTTGGTAAATATTGCTGGCGAGCCTGTTTCAGAGTGAGATGTAACAACTCTTTCAGACGGGTCTGTGTCTGAGCTAATAATTTCCCTAGTGTGGATTACAAACCCTAAGGGCATGTTATTGTTTCTGAAACTGGAGCCAGAAAAGACAGTCTCTGTTTAAGGATGTAAGAATGCTCAAGCAGAATGATGTTTATTGCAGGCGCATTTACTTCATGTGGGCTCCTCTGGTTTCTGGGTCATTGACAACTGGCTACCTTGGACTGGTATGTTCCAAAAAGTTCCTGGCTATTATGTTTCCCTGAGTCATGAATTGGAAATGCAAAGTGAGAAGGCAGACTGTATCTTGGCAATGAATTACATCATTTTGTCTGTCAGAGTGAGCTCTGCACCCACATGACCCCTCCTGCAATCCCCATGCTCCCGCCTCTGCTCGGGCACACGCAGGGGAAGCAGATCCCCACCATTCATTCCATCTCCCAGACATTCTCAGCTACAGGTCCTCTAGCTGCTCGACTACAGCTTCTTTCACTCAGCCTACCTCTCCAACGCAGGGCCATGCAGGTGCCATTCCTTTGCCTCATAACAGCCCTTCAGAGATTAGACATTCACTCTGCCATGGTCCCGGTTCCTTTAACCGGCTGTGATTGGGTATTATTTCCACTCCCCTCCCAACCTGTTCAGCGGAAGTGGATGTGAGTGGGAGGCCCAGAAGTGAACGTGGGACTCTAGCTATGGGTTAACTAGCACAGCGAACCCGAACCAGGCGCTTTAAAACAGCTGTGTGCTTTCTGCAGCCACACCCTGTCTTTGCCGCAGCTTGAATGTACAGTGAACTGGATGCCGCCGTTCTTTCTCTTGCTATTGCTTTCTAGGCAGATGCGGTGTCCACAGTAACTGAGCATCAATCCCAGGACTCGGCGCCAGGGGGAAACTGCCCTGAGTGGAGAAATAAGAAGCCAAGCCTCTTCTCCTTGCACAGGTGCCTGGGGGGACAGACTGGATTCACGTGATGAGAAACAGAGCCCAGGGAACAGGCAGATGAAGGCTTTGAGAAAGAAGGCCAGGGCTAGGAGCACACTATTTCACCTATAAAGTAGAGGTGCCCACACTTCTGCTCCCCAGCAGGAGACATGGCCAGGTCAGATGGCACAGAGCCTAAATATGCTGGGTGACCACGAAACAGCGTCTGATATCCAGTAAGCACGACCAACCTATTTACATTTTTACCACAGCCTCTCTCTCTTTTTTTAAAAATTTTCCTTTTTAATTACAGTTTACATGCAATATTATTTTGTATTAGTTCCAGGTGTACCACATCATGGTTAGACAATCATATATTTACAAAGTGATCCCCCTGATATTTCAAGTATCCACGTGGCACCACATATAGTTATTACAATATTATGGACTATATTCCCTATGCTGTACTTTACCCGAAGTCTCTTGGGCAAAATGAAGAGATTTCATTGAGTGAATCACAAGAAAAGTCTCCTCTGCCTGTGTCTCCCCACCGTTGGGCATGCTTTGAGAGCTGCACCATTGTCCCCATCTGGAAGCCCCCCTTCACCCTTCTCTCTTTCCCAACCCATAAGCCAAGCCTCAGATTGAGAGGAGGGCCAGCAGGAGAAAACCAAACTCTTGTTTCCCTATCTCCTTTCTTGCCTCTGCCTTTCTCTGTGTTCCCATTTACTCCATTCTTCCCAGAGTTTCTTCAACAGCTTTCAAAGGCACATAAGATGCATGTTTTGGTGCTAAAAGACCGTGCTTGTAAAGCAGGCTTCATTCGCCGAAGCAAGTTAAAACTTCTGTCTCCTTCTACCCCTCGATTCATCCACACTGTAGGAGCTTGGGGTGGGGAGTGAGGGTGGAACAAACAACAAAGCCTGGGTTCAAATTCAGCTCAGCCACTTGCTACCTACGTGATCCTAGACAAGTCATTTGATCTGTGAGCCTCAGTTTCATCACCTGCAAAATGGGATGACATACCTACCAAGGAAAGATTCAGTGGGATAAGGAATGCAAGGCATCTAGTATGTGGCTGGAAACAAGATTCCTCTTCCAAAGCAAGTGACATTCAGTCGACAACATTGTGCTGGGGCCAAGGGAATGTGCTCACATGTTTCAGACTGAGTCTGTTTCCTGGGAAAATTCCTGACACAGGAGAGATAAGACAGGCATAGCAATGCCTCTACAGAAAGTGGAGCATGCTGAGAGGGCAGCACAGGGCTGCGAGAGACAAGAGGCTAGGCAGAGCCTGGGAGGCTCCCAGAAAAGGTGAGATTTGAATGGGTTCCTTCTGGATGGTCAGATTTGGCCATAAAGGGAAACAGAGGAAAGGAAAGCATGGTGCCTGTATAGGAAGAGTTGTCACATAGAACCAGTAGGTGGTAGGGCTAGAAAGCAGATGGAAAGTGGGTATAGTTGATTAAGGACTAACTTTTTTGTCCCAGAGTTAGAGTTACAAACAGATCCTCTAAGTGGACTTCTGCTCATGCTCACAGGGTATGAGCAAAAACCAGTCTAGGAAGATGTAATGTTTATTCCCATTCCCCCCAAGATGAGGGGGGGAGAAACAGAAGGATCACAAGACAGAGAAGGGTCACTGTTTCTCACTCCTCCACGTGGGTTTTGTGCTGATAACTTCAATGGAAGATGGAGATATTCTGACAGCCTGTGGTCCCCAAGGACACCAGGTCCTTCTGCATCCTCTCACTCACAACAGGATCCCGCATGGGTATCCTTGCTTCAGGCTGTCTTAGAGGGATGGTCAGCAGCTCTTCTCTTTTATGGGCCTGCTTGGTATAGCTCTAACTTTTATTGACAATCATCTTCAAGCCTGGATTACTCGGGCAAGCGTGAGCATCAGTTCACTAAAAAAGTATATCTGAAAGCCTGACACTTTTGACATTTCAAGCACAGCATTGGTTCCTACATATAAACTGCTGATGGTATCTGTCATCTTTATATTTAAAGCCTTCTTGCTTCAAACTCTTCAGGATAATGGTATCTGCTTATGGACTCCATGTTCCCCAAAAAGGATTTCCGCAGGATTATTACCAAGATGTATGTATGAAGGCCAGGTTCCGGCAGCTAGAGGGTCTTTCTGTAGGTTCAAGAGAAGGTATGTGAGATGTGGGGTGGGAAATAAAAGGCCCAGGCAGGAGAAGAGATCAGTAGCGGAAAGACCATTGAGGAGAGGCCTGGGGAATATAGTAATTACCCAGAGGAAAGATGGGGTCTGGACCAGACAGGGGGCATAGGGGAGGATAGACTCAAGAAATAAAGTAAAGGACAGACCATGCATCTACTGGTAAAGAGGTGACACAGGTGCCAGCCATGGGGAAAGTCCTCAGGGAGGAGAAAGGCCACCTCTTCCATGACAGTGAAATGAGGGCGCTACCTCCCAGTCGCTCTGTTTTCTTTGCACAGGAGGGGAGGCCATTCTCTGGGGTAAGATGCTGGGGTAGAGGTGTCTGAGGGCCTCAGGTGAAACACCTGGGTGGGATGGAGGCTGGAGCCACAGGGCAGGAGCGGACACTAGGGACTCTAGCAGGAGAGGCTGTCCCTCTTCACACCTCCCTAGAAGAAAAGTGCTAAGTGCAGATGATCAACTAGACCCCCGGGGAAGAGCCTGGGTTGCGCTGGCAGGTCAGCTTCAGGAGGTTGCTGGAAAGGGATGGATAGGAAATGCCCAGCGAAGAAAGGAGCAGGTGTGTGCTCAGTGTCAATGCACCACGTCCTTCCTTTTTCCCATTTCAGAGGCGTTTCCAACTTTACAATGTTCGAGCTGGAAAGGACCATGTCATCCAATCCTCACGTTTGCCACAGGGAAGAGAAGCAAGTACATGAAGGAATGATGGGTTCTCCACCTGCAGGGTCACATAGGAACACTAGGGAAGGACACTTATTCCTGGAGGGGCCTGGGGTGACCTTCTCAGGGAGGCTCCCTAACCCAGACTCAGGAAAGAGATCCAGGATTTCCGAGGACTCTCACCACAGGCCGGAGCAGCCACTGGACTCGGTGGATCAGCATCAGCCACTGCCCACGCAGCCTGCCTCACACAGCGCGTTCCTGCCTCCCTCCCTCCGTCACCCCCGAGCCCTGGCTCTCTGCTGGGCTTCTCCCACATGCACAGACACACACCCACACTGGCTTTGAGCCCTGGCCGCCCCTGGGAATGGTCTTACAGGGTGGAGAGCTCTTAGGATACTTTACTAGGACGAAAATTTCATTGTGGAAAATCGCCCCAGGCTCCAACCGCTGACTCATCCCTTGAGCCTTGTCCAGGAAATCAGTTTCCAAGATTGCACGAACTCACATGCAGAACAGCTATCAATATGTTCGCATTTGTATCCATGTCAATCTCCGTTCCTTATTCCTTGATATAATGAGTTATCTAATTAAGGTGACATCTGGTGAGGAGGAACCTAGCTTCCCTCTCCGCACTCAGAACCCAGTACAGGGCTCTTTGCGGGGAGATGACATGCTATGGGGTTTGTGGGGGAGAGGCAGGACCCCAACAGGAATCCGCCGTGGCTGCCACATGGCTTTTGTTATGCCCAGCAGCCAGCTACTCCATATCTCCAGCACCATCTCAGAGGCAGGCGGACCCACAGAATGAGCTGATATTAGAGCGGTAGACTCCCTCACTGTCCACAGGTTTCTGTATTTCCAGCCCAGGCTGACTGCATAGTCAAGACAGAAGGCAGAAGAACATGTGCTGGTCGCTTCACCATTGTGCAATAATGAACACATACGCTTTATTTTAATCCAGAGATGAGTTTACATTGGTTAAGCACCATGTGACCTGGGAATTAATATCTACAAATCCTCCTCTCTCGTGTCAGCATTCATTCCTTCAAGCCAGATTTTAAGACTTAGTGAACATTCATTCAACAAATATTTATTGAGCGCCTACTAGGCACTGGGGGGGGGGGGAGGGTGGCTGAGATAAATAAACACCCAGTGATATAAATGATAGCCACACAGGAAGAAGGTTCCCAAGGCCTGAAGAGGGTGCTGGGAGACACTTAGAAGACAGTGTCATCTGGTCCAGGGCTCCCCTTTCGCCATAGTCCTAAGGTGTCTTTAGAAACCATAGGGTCTTCACTTCTCATGTTGAACTCTCCCTCCCCTGCCCCCCCCCAAAAAATAAAACCCCAAAACAAAACAACTCTCAACGGCACAGCCCAATATGCCAAACCAAAGACTCAGCCATGTCAGTGACTTCCCAGGGAACCTGGATTCATTTTCCTGGTGCTTCCCTTTGTTCCTTTCCCAGGAGAACTCTGATCAGGTTTATTCATGTTTTTAGGCTTCCTGTGTTTGGGGGGTAAAGGTGGCTTCTGTACATACTTCTAACAATTTCTCTTTGGGATGTGTTAGTCCTAAGGAAGGCGAGGAAACAGAGGACTCACTTCCCACACAGGCCCTCACTACATTTGATAAGATCTTCCTCTAAGGCCCAGCACTGTGTCCTCTGAAGTATTTTTTCAATTAAGAAAATTCTTCCACTCATTTTTTTTTTTAGGAAATTCCTAATGGTGTAGTCACCAAAAACCAAGAGTCTAGAGAACTTAGTGATCCTAATCATAGAAGTGTAGGCCTAAAATAGGACCTTGAAGATCATCTCATCAAATCTCTTCATGTTTCAGATGGGAAGATCATCTAAAACAGTTGCGTTTTGCAACTCTGCAATTTCAAAATGCTGCAGGGTTTGCTCATGTTCCTTCTGTACTCAGATTCTTAGGTTCCTGCTATTGGCCACATAGCTTTTTCCCCCTTTAAAGATCAAAGTATCCTTGAATATAATTAATACTTTGTTTATATCATCATAATTAAATTCTATTCTATAGGTTGTATTCATTCATTCAATTAGTCACTATTGATTCATTCTACAAATATTTATTGTAGAAAGGTTCAACTCTATTATAAAAATAAAACAGACACAAATAGCTTCAATATATAACAGTAACAATAATAATAGCAATTATTGATTATATAGAGCTCACTGTGTTCCAGGCACTGTTCTAAGCCTAGCACATATATTAACTTGTTAAATTTTTAGAGTGACTTCAGGAGAAAAGTAATTTTATCCCCATTTTAATCAAATGTGAAGAAATAGAAGCACAGGAAGGCTAAGGAACTTGCCCAAAGCCATAGAGCTAGCAAGTACTAGAGCTGCGGTTCAAATCCAGACAGTCTAGTGCGAAGATAAAAAAGCATTCATTGCAGTTAGAGGGGAACATTTGAAGAGGGGTGAAGGCTCCGAGGAGGAAAGGGCCCTTCCAGTTGGGGAGAGTGGGGAAGGCTTCATGGAGGAAGTGGCACCTGAGTGGGGTTGCCAGACTTGGGGAATAAATAAACTGTGCCGACGGGGCGGCCCTTGGTGTGGAGGTGGACACAGGAGGTAACTGTGTCAGGGCAATGTGACCACATGTGCAAAAGAGGGACACTAAGAAGCCGCAGTCCCACCGCTCTCCTTACCCTGGAGACTCCCCTCACACCCATTTCATCTGAAAGAGCGGGGTGACCATGTCCTTCTCTACTTAAAACCTTTAGCCATTTGCCGCAGGGCCCTCAGGATTCAGTTCTGACTCCACCAGAGATATGCCCCCTCCTTCACTGAATCACATCCATTTACGCATCCATTTCATTTCTCAACCTTATTGCAGATGAACTCCCATCACCATAACAACTGACTCCTCCAAAACCTTCAGTGCTTTCCCACTGCCACATGGCACTGGTTCTCCAGACTGGCGTTCAAGGCTTCCCACAGGCCAGACCCTCATCTCCAACCCCCTCTCCCCAAAGAAACAACCTTCTCTAACTGGGTTCTTCAGAACCAGGAGCACATCCTGCTCGTGGCCAGCCCCACGCCTCGGCCACCACATCCCAGAAAATGAGAGTCATTCTTCTGTCTGGCTCCACCTATCCCTCCAGCCTAACTCCAGTCGCCCTGCCCCGTCCACAACCCTTTCAGCCTTTGCTGACCTCTCTGCTCTTCCACACCCAGCACCGTGGTGGGTCCTTGATTCTGTTCCCGGCAGAGCTGCAGGCCCCCTTATTTCCACGAGGGCGTCTGAAGTGTCATCCCTAGGCCTTTGCTTGCGGAGAGGATTATTTTACTTCGATGTGTTTCTGTTGGCAGCGGCCTGATGCATCACACATCCAACTCAATGTGTGATGCGCATCACACAGTGCTCTTACGAAAGGAGTAAACAGTGAGACAAGCAAGCGGCTGTCATTTGTCTCAAAATGTCTCCATTCTGAGAATTGCAGACTGCGGAGAAGAGCTGTCAATCAATAGTCATGAACATTGTGAGAACTGACAGAGACACTTTTCAAACTTTTTAAAAGAAGAAAGTCCAAACTCTTTAGCCGGGCGCCTCAGAGCTCAGTGATTAATCAGTGAATCAATCAATACATATTTATGGACTGCCTATCACATGCCAGGTACTTTGGTAGGTGCCACAGAGAGGATTGCACACAAAGGACAAGAGCTTGCTCTCCTGGAGCTTGTGTTTTAGTAGAGAAGAATACAAGTGCCTAAACCGGGGGTCACCTGACGATGGCCCATAGATTAAATCCAGCTTGCCACCTATTTTGTAAATAAAGTTTTATTGGAACACAGCCATGCTCATTTATTTATGTACTGTCTATGGCTGCGTTCACACTACACCAGCAGAGTTGAGCAGTTGTGATGGAGACCGTATGGCCCGCAAAGCCTAAAATATTTACCATCTGGGTCTTTATAGAAAAGTTTGCCAACCTATGGCCTAGAAAAATAAGTATGTAATGTGTCAGGTAACAATTCATGGCATGAAAAAAAACGAACAGGTGTAAAGATAGAAATGATAGAAAAGAGTGTCCATGCATACCCACTCTTGGAATCTGACCATTGAGGACAGAGCTGATGAGGGGAGGGAGTCACAAGAAACAGATAACGGAGGAAAGGTATCAGAGAGAGGGGACAGCACGTGCAGAGGTCAGGCCAAGAAGCATGCTCATAGTTGGGGGCTTGAAGCTGAGTGAGATAGGAGAAGGGAAATAGAGATGGGATCAGAGAGATCATGAGAGGCCAGATCATGGTGGACTTGAAGGCCATGGTACAGATCTTGGATCGATTCTGAGTGAGGAGTGAAGCCATTGTAGGTTTGGGGCAGAAAATGGTCTAACTTTGAATTTTGAAGGACCTTTTACTGCTGTATAGAGAAAAGGATGTCGGGGTAGAAGCATAGAGGCCAGTTAAGAAGCCACTACAAGAGTCCAGGGAGGAGATGCTGGTGTCTTAGACCAACTTCACAGCCACGAGTGGTGAGAGTGGTCTCACAGGCAGCATGCTGGGATTCCAAGATGGATTCGATGTCGGGAAAAAGAGACTCCACAGTTTTGGGCCTGAGCATCATGAAGAGTGGAATTGGCATATGAGATGGGAAAGATGAGTTGGAGCAGGTGAGTGAGTAGACATCAGGATTTCTGCTTAGCATGGGTTGAGCTTGTGAGTTCATTAGGTGGTGATGCGGAATAGGCAGCACCAGCCACCACTGCTCTCCTTCTCTCACCTCCTTATGACCTGCAAGGCCCTGCATGGTCCGGTCCTGCTGACCCCTCCAGCCACCCCACCTAAAGTAGCTCCCCCTTGTTATTCTCTACCTCAACCCCTGCTGTTTATTTACTTGTCTTTTGTCTGCCCTCTTGGCCCCTCCCATGTCCACAAAACTGAAAACCATAGAGGATTTTTTAATAAATGAGAAGTCTTGTTTGCCATTGTATCTTCAGGGCCTAGCAGAGTCTCTGACACATGACTTTTAACTTTTTCTTTTCAACTAGAAAACCCTTTCCTTATGCTGAAATCCTGTGCAGAAGTGTGGCACACTCACTCATTCATTCATTCATTCCCCAGATAAAATAGGTGTGGCTCTGGTTGAACTGGGCCTGAGGGGCCCCATGTTGTGGCCCCTGACCTAGGAACTGCTGTTCTCCTCAAACTGGATACCTCCCACACACCAGGCATCAGGGTGTCAGAATGGTCGAGGGGGTGTATTTCCTGGAGCAGTTAAATGTCAAAAAAAAAAGAATACCAACATAAGATTGGCAATATTTCTTTTTGCTAAATAATGATATGAAAAAATAAATAGCTGTGCTATTAGTCAGACTATGCTGTAGGAATAAATAACTCCCCAAGTCTCACAGCTTAATGCAACAAAAGTGTTGTTTTTTTCACTTACATTACCAGCCCAGTGAGGTTGGCAAGGTAGTGGTCACGGGGGCCAGGATGAAAGAGGGTGTGTGATGACATGTGTCCATCATCTCTGAGGCAGGAAAGCGGGATTGCGGTGGATTATCTGCTGACTCTCAGAAATCCTGCCTGCCAGTGACATGTGATAACATATAATGCAGAGGCTTGTTGTGAGGTTTAGGTGAGTGAATACAGGTTCAGCACCTGTATAACAGCATCTAAAGAATTATAGACACTTAATAAATGCCAGGTATTCTTATTATTAACTAGAGGCCTGGCACATGACATTCATGCACTGGGGGGTGGGGGGGTGGGGGTGGGGGGGGAGTCCCGTCGCCCAGCCTGCGCCCTCTCGCATCTGGGACTCCTCGGAGGATGTCCACCAAAGGGTCCTCAGCGCTGCTGTGGAGGTGAGAGAGGCTCCTGCAGCCAGCTATAAGCTGCCTTCTGTGCCCTGCATTGAGAGCCTGCCCCCTGGTGGTCAGTGCGCATCATAGCGACCAGTTGTTCTGCTGTTCGGTCGATTTGCATATTAGCTTTTTATTATATAGGATATTCACAATAGCCCTGCAATGTGGGTATTTTTATCCTCATTTTACAGGCTCAGAGAACTCACATGAATTGCCCAAAGGCCACACGGCCAGGAAGAGCCAGAGCCCGCAGGTCCATCTGGCTCCACGTGCCTTTTGCCTTTTGCAAGATCTCCCTGCTGCCGGGTTTAGCGATTCTAGCGATTGCAGCTGTCCAGACAAGAAGTTGGCCTCCAGTCCCCTTACGTACCCTTTGCTGCCTCTGACCTGTTTTGTTTGAGGCCACTCTGCTTTCCGAAGTTGGCCACCCGCTCACATGGAAGGCCGCTAAAAAACACTGTGATGCACAACAAATGTTCAAAGGGTGATCGGGCTGAGCAGGGAGCATCATCCTCATTTCAGGGGGGAAGATACTGAGGTTCAGAGAGGCTGGAGGACTTGCCCAGGTCAATGGGCCCTTGAAAGGCAGAGTGGAGGGAGAAGGTGCATCTCTTAGTTCCTGGTTCTGAGCCTTTCCTGAGCTGTCAGTCCCTCCTACAGGCTCCTGCTAATTTCCCGCTGTTCCAATCCAGCCAGTGAGAACTGCCATTGATTTAATGCTCTTCTGAGGAAATGTGATATAAATCCTGTGTAGGTGGTCAGTAGCATGTACACATTTTATTTCCTTTAATATTCCTCTAAAGGAGTATCCCTTGGGTAAACACTCTGATTAGTAATTGTTTATGCTTTGTGGATTTGACAAAGTTAGACTGTTCCAGTGACTGGAAAATACTGAGTGCTGTGATTATTTTGATTTTCGTGAAGAATCCAACGGAAACCCAGGGTTCCCTGTCAGGGTTCGGCGTCCTAGGCTGACCCAGCAGGAGGAGCCTGCGTCACTGACATTCCCTGTGACAGTGAACAAATTCCTTCTCCTCTCTGGGCCCCAGCAACTTGCTCTGGGAAACGAGGGGGTTGGACTAGATAATCCCTAAGGGTCCTTTGTAACTAAGGTTTTGACGACTGACCCCCAGGCCGAGGTGCCTAGGAGCACAGGGATTCTTTCGCAGCCTGCATGCAGGGTCTGCCCTGGGTCTCAGTCCACAAGCAGGGCTGGCTGACGCCCAGGGTCCAATCTGCAGCCTCGCCCTGCGGGCCCCTGCCTCAGCCGCAGCCCAGCCGCTGCTCTCTGACGTCATGGGGAGGCTGCCTGCCCCAGCCACAGCTCCTTCAGCCTGAGCATTGCCCCCAGCAGCTGGGGCTCTTCTCCTGGGCCATGCAGAGACCAGATAGGAGCCAATCCTGTTGGCTCTGCCTGTTTTGAGAGCTTCGACAGAGGGGGCACCGTGTGTGGTTGAGGGCCAACAGTGACTGAAAGTTCAACAAATCCATTTACTGCCTCTTTTTTTTTGCCCCCCCCCTTTTTAAAACATATTTTAATGATGACCTTTTCCTTACTTTTGAAATCGGGCATGTTCAACTTATTTTGTATTTCCCGTAATAAATGCCCAGCGTGCAGTATTCTTTAAAGTGTGAAGTCATTTTCTATTGAGGGGGCCTTAGAACCCAAATATGCTCAGGCCTCAGCAGCTTGGGGGGGACAAGTGAAGTTTCGTGCCATTAATGCCCCAAGTCTCTCAGCCATCAGCCCCAACAGCAATGACCAGAGGACACCAGCAGCCCTCTCCCCAGCTGGTCCCCAGGGCCACCTCACCTGTGCTCCCCAACATGTCCAGCTGTGTTTTGCTCTGACCTTCCTCTCAGACCCTCCCTCCACCCAGATCCACTGCTCAGCGTACCTTAGCGTGGCCTAAAGCCACACTCTGCCTCTGGTACAGAGGGAGGAAGCCAGTGGCCTCATCGCGCCCTGGGGTGGGCTCCTTGCATGTGCGAAGTTTTTTAGTCTTTTGTGAACACAACACCTCAATTTCAGGGCTCACTTCCTCCCAGGATCCAGCTCTCCAGTCTACAGAAGGGGCAGACAATGTCCTATCTCAAGGTTTCTCTTCTTTGTATACTCCCTCCAAATGCACCCCCCCCACCTTGATCAATAGTAAAGGTCCCCATGCCAACAGTATTACAAAAGCATTGAAAGCCCCCCCCCCCCCCAGTTCTACAAACTCCAGTCTTCACACCTCAGTTCGGTCTGTATACTTAATTTTTAAAAAGTGATTTTACATCTTAATTGATATAGGAGGAATTCTAAGATGAATTTATTACAAAAATAAATCTTTCAATGTCAAAAACAGATAGCAAAGAGGCCCAGAATATTTGAACAGATTAAAAAACACATTAGTGAACTGAATTTTAGGCAACCGATCATTAATAAATTGGTCAACAGAAGAAATGGCTTTAGGTAGTGTCATTTTAGCCTACGGGATCTCTTAAAGAGGAGAGTCTATGTACAGTGGAATGTGGATTTGGGGGACCTAGCCCAGTACTGGGGCGTAATAGGAACTCACTAAATACTTGCTGAATCCATGAATGCATGCATGAAGGAGGTAAGCTCAGTTATTTCTAATCCAGCTTTGATGTTGCTAGGTAGAATCTGGGTGGGACATCTCTATTTTTAGGAACATCACAAATTTCTTAGGACATTAACAAATTCACTTTCACTTGGAAAATAAACTGGTGCCAGGCAGCTTTGGGAAAGATAACAGAGCAGAGAAGATCCAGAAGCCCAAAGGCCTTGTCAGTCACAGGTCTGGCTTTCCCTCCTGAAAAAAGCACAGGACACCAGAGGTAGGACTAATGGCCCCAAGAGGGTCGGGACTCTCGGAGGGTCTGCCAACCTTGACTTTGTTGCATCTTTCCATAGCTCAGCTGTGGGAGAAAGGATGGATTTCTGGGTTAGCAAAACATTTCTCTATAACAGTGATGGCGAACCTTTTGAGCTCGGCGTGTCAGCATTTTGAAAAACCCTAACTTAACTCTGGTGCCGTGTCACATATAGAAATTTTTTGATATTTGCAACCATAGTAAAACAAAGATTTATATTTTTGATATTTATTTTATATATTTAAATGCCATTTAACAAAGAAAAATCAACCAAAAAAATGAGTTCATGTGTCACCTCTGACACGCTTATCATAGGTTCGCCATCACTGCTCTAGAAGCACTAACTGGTTGAGGTGGTCCTGGTAGGACTAAGATATACTAAATTTATTCATTCATTCGGTTCACAAAATTGAGCATCTATTATGTGCTTGGCTCTGGGGCAATAGAAAATCAGGCAATCCTTTCCTTCAGGAGCTCACACTTTGCAGACAGGTTAAAGGAAGATTAGAATGTATTGCGGTAATTAGAAGTACTGAGTGCTTTGGGGCTAAAAGCACCTAAACTAGCTTTGCAGGGGGAGGAAGGCCTGAGGTCTGAGCTGAGTTCTGAAGGATGAGGAGGGGTGAGGATAGGGGTATAGGCAAAGGATGCTTCAGGAAGAAGGAACTGCAAATGAATTGGTCGGAGGGGAAGGGAACAGCTCAAATTCAGTTCTCAGTGCCTCCAGCTGCGGTGGGCTCCTGGAGGGTGGGGCCCGCACCACTTGGGATTTCATTGCTGGAGGTGTGTCCATCACCACTTTGGCTTATACAAAACTCAGCTGCACCAGGAAACAGGTCCCAAGCACTGGGGCTGCCCTCCTGGAAAATCACCAACAGAATCCCTGGAAAACCACACAGCTTCTTTCTCCATCAAGGTGAGCTGTAGTCCTGGAAGGTGAGGCAGAAAAGAGGGGGAGTTCTAAGAGTTGGTTACAAAGTACAGAGAGCATCCCATTCAGAGGCTACAGAGATGACATAAGAGGCAGTGGGGGGAGATTCTGAAAGGAAGCACAGGGGGCCTTTTAGGGGGGCTGTGGTCAGACCCCCCCTGTAGGAAGGAGCTATGAAGGATGCCTAGCCTGTTGGGAATATAGGCTCCAGAGAAGCCAAAAGACTAGAAATAGAGCAAACAACCCAGGCAAGTCAGACAGCTGGATAGAATCCCTTTCTGATGGAGTGTTAGAACTTCATTATCACCAACAAGGACGACTGGCTGACGGGTACCACAGGGATGTGCCCATCATGAGATATCATCTCAGAGCTTGCCACAGCAAAAGCAGGAGATTCTTGTCAAAGTCGTTAGATTTGGATAATGCCCTTCTATTGCAATGAGAATCTTTGATTCATTGATGTCACTTAGCCCTGGGAGGCCTGCAGAGGGAAGGGCAGATCCCCAGGGGATGGACAAGACTCGTGAGGTGCAGAGGGCCACCCAGCTAGTGGGAGGAAGAACCAGTGTTCAAACTCCCATGCTTGTCTGCTCCCATTCTTGCTATCTCCTATGGATTATTACCCATGCGCTGTCATGCTGCAGGTTTCAAAGCTCACAAAGGTTTAAAGACCTTCCTTTAAGGTGTGATTCCCACGGGAAGGCACGCACCATACTTTGCTACGTGAAAAAGGTAGGTTACAAAACCGAATTGCTGGATGATTACATCTTTGTTGGAGAAAAGCATGTCAACACGCACTCTTTACATGACCACTGGGCAACGTCTGGATGAACAAACACCAACATCTGGCAGCAGTTGGCTCTGGGTGATGGAATTTCCGGGAATTTTTAAAGAATTCTTGCTTATCTGCATTTTCTCATTTTTCTACAATCAATATAAATGACTTCTTTAAAATTGGAAAGTCAAGGTGGAGGTGGGCGTGGGGGAAATTTCACAGCTCGTAGCAACAGTTTCTCAAAGAAACATTATCCATGAGGGCTAGTCTGTTCTAAAATAGAACTCTGTCAGAAACTGGCAAGTGAGCCCATGTCAAAGTGTATCAAAGGGTCCGCACAGGGTCTCTTTGAGAACGTAGCCCTTACAGGCCGCAGAGGGGCCATCCCAGATGGAGACAGGCCAGCTGCCAAGGGATGGGGAAGGCCATCTGCTGCCATTGTCAGAAGCACAATGTCCCCCAATTTTAGGCAGCTCTGACTGCCCTCTTTACCCCTGGCACTATCATACCGAATTATTATTATTCAGATGCATGCCCATATCCCCCGAGGCTATAAGTCCAGAGAGCAGGGCCATGCCTTGAGATAAACTAGGATGTTCTGGAGAGGACTAGTTAAGAGCTCAGGTGTAAAGCAGATACCTGGGATGAAATCTTCGCTCTGTCTACCACTAACAAGTTCTGTGATGATTAAAACCCTCTTAACCTCAATTTGCCCATCTGTATAAGGGAGAATGATACTAATTCCTACTTTATAGAGCTGTGAAAAAAATGGGTAATGCATATATATCTTCAGCATGGTATCTGATACTCAACAAATGGTGCTGGGAGTGTATTATTGGCATTAATAATTATCATTATAGTAGTAGTAGTAGTAAGCTCAGAATACCCACACCCAGCCTGGGTCTGGTAGGCACTTTATGAATATTTACTTAATAAAGAGGTGGACTAGTGAGTTCCTACACAATCTTCCTCTCCCCCTCCCCACCCAGCACAGCTCAGCAAAGCACCACCCCCAGACCTCCTCAGAGAGCAGACAGAGGCAGAACTAGCCTATAGACATTCTTCTATCTCTGGTCCTTAGCCTGACATATTCTTCTTGATCCCAAGGACATACTTCTTGAAATTCAGTCTCTTATATTCACCAAGTTGAAGTGATTAAAAATGAATGTTTCAAGTCCGCCTTTGGTTCCCATGAACCAATATTTGGTTGGGGAGAATAAGGGGATTGCTACTTCTATGAAGTGGACACCCACCGAAAAGGTCTATCTGGCTGACAACCTCTTAACCAAATTTTCATGGTTCAGAATCAGGGGGCAGCAGCTGAAACTCTCCACCGGTGGCTGAAGTAGTGCTGCGGCCTGAGAACCCAGGAGGGTGCAGATGCCCTGAGGGTCTCTCATGGTGGGAAGCAAAAACCACAAGCTCTGAAATCAGGAAGACCTGAGTTCAGATCCTGTCCCTGCTTGCTCTCCAGTGAGGTGGCTGAGCAAATTAAGTTCTCTGAGCCTCAGTTTCTTATTTCTCTGTGAGAACTAAATGAAATGACAGAAATTAATGTCTGCCTGACTTTCAGTAGCTGTTTAATGGATATCAATCTCCTTCCCTTGGTCACCATCTCACTCAAGCCACATGGGGGAATCGGATAGCTCCTCAATTCTGAGCACCCCAAAACTTTATAGAGGTAAAGGAGATAGTATTTGAGCTTGATCTGCAAAGGAAAAATGGATAGAGTATGGAAGTGTGGAGATGGGGGGAGGACATGCTACACAGAAATAATATAATGAACAAAGGTCTAAGCAACAAGACATGCTATGTATTGTCAGGGTGCAATGAACCAACTACACTTGGGCCCTATTTAATCAGGCAATTTAAACAGAGCTTTGTTTTTCTTTTTCCTTTCTCCCCCTATTTGCTTCTTCACTTCTTAACTGTCTGGGAGAGGTTAAAGCAATCTGAATTAAGTTAGTTAAATTGACTTTTATTATTGAATTATAATCATTTGTGCAATTATGAAACCAGGTGTTTCTGATTGAGATCAATTATTTCTTCACCTGATCACTATAGAGCTAATAAGGACTTAGAGTTGCCGTTCAAGTATACTTCCAGCCGGGTTGAAGCCTTCTGGAAAGGCATTTATTAAACCAATGAGTGGTGGAAAAAAAAATCCCGGGGAGAACAAGGACAGAGATTAAAATCCTTTAGGAAAAGGCCTAGAAAAGCTGATTTGATCATTAAGGAGCCTTGATGGGTGGCTGCTGTTGACAAGGAATCTTCGAGGTGTTCCTCAGGAACTTTGGTGGGGGTGGGATAGAGTTGGGGGTGGTGTTGGCATGGGGCGGGTAGGAAATCGAAGACACAGACACTCTGTTAAGAGCCATTTTCTGCTGTGTTCCTCTGCTGGGGTGGAGAGTTGCCATCTCTCCCTCCGGAGGCTTCAGTCCTGACCCCTGGAAAGATGGGAAGATGCCACGGTCTCCCGTCCATTGTGTGAGGCCTGTGTGAAGTGCACGTGCAGTCTCCCCTCTAGAAGTTGCAGTTTTGGATTCCTAGAGTTCTAGGTTCCTCCACATCTGGTCCCTTTGGGACCTCAGTGAGGATGGCAGAACAATAGTCATTATTTCCATCTTCAGGTGGGGGCCCGAGGCTTTGTTAACAGACTTGCCTACCCTCACAGAATTAGTGATTAAGACAGGACTTGGATGAGCCCTTCAGATGCCAAGACCACTGAATGGTTTTTTTCCTTCACAGCCTTATTGCCACATATCTCATTCGTAGGCAAAGATGGTGAGTTCATCATCTCTGCAGTGGTTTGCAAGCCTAGATTCCTATTAAAATCACCTTGAGAGATGAAAAACACACATGTGGCTTAGGCTGTGTTCTAGATCAGTTCAGTAAGAGTCCCTGAAGTGGGTACCATTGTGCCTTAAAACCCCAGAGGTAATTCTAATGTGAGCCAGGGCTTTAAAGCACCAATCTAATGGGTGCCTAGGTAAGTGGAGCCTGCCCTGGCCTTGGGGAGTTTGGCAGCTATATTAACCTTTGGTTTGCAAATGACAGACACTTATTCAGCTAAACTGGCTTGGTTATTTGCAAGGAGATTTATTAGAAGGCTTGTTTAATCAAGTGGCATGTAGGGATATAGAGAGATCTCAAGGACAAATGGCATGTGTAAAAGAAAAGCTAAGTTCACCTGACCCATGCCCATAGCCCTCACTCCTCATGCCAAGTTCTCTCTGGGTAGCCTCTTCATTCTTTCTCCCCTCAGACTGTTTTTGCCACAGCACCAGGGACCTGGTCACTGACAGCTCTAGACATCTCCACTGTTGGAGAAGATCTGAGACTTCCCATTCCTGGGTAGGTGCCCACTCTAGGCCAATCACTTTGGTTACATGGCTGTGTCACTAAGATACTGGCAGTCCCCATTCAAACCACACGGCTAGAGTAGGGGAAGGGGTTATTTTCCAAAGAAGGAAGAGGTACTGTTTTATAAAGACATATATAGAGGTTCCCTAGCCATCATCTGTGACGTTCACATAGGATCCCTGCAGCTAGACCACTTCCTAGAAAGAAAATCCTTCAGTAGTTGCCCTGAGAGTCCCCCTGGTCTGGAACCTCACACCACCAAGGAGCACACATTGACAGCTTTGAAAGCACGATGATCCTGGACACAATCATGTCGTGAATGTTGAGCAGCAGGAGTTCTGTGCTGAGGCAGGGTAGACACCACTTCCGCCCCCCAGTGGGCCAAGATTTACAGCCTTGGATTTGGGTGGGGCTCTGTATTAAAGATCTTTGGGTTGCAACTCAAATTGGTTTACACACATAAGAAAAAGAATCTCTTGGCTCACATGATTGTAACACTCAAGGTATTTGCTTTAGGGGTGGCTGGATGCAGAGACCAGACAACGTCCTGAAGACTCAGTCTCCCCCTGTTCCTCTCTCAGCTCGGCCTTCCTCTGGGGCCTCCCCTCAAGCAGGTTCTCCCCTCTCAGAAGCTAGATGGTCATCAGCTTCTCAGAAACCCCTATGGACAGACCGAAGTCTCCCCTTCCCCCAATATCATTAACAAAACTCCAGGGTTGTGTATCAAATAATGAGGGTCCCAAATCTGAGCCCGTACCTGTGATCAGGGGATGAAACTGCGGGGAGTAGGGGAGGGGAAAGCATAGTGAAGGTGGGGAATGAGTAGAAGGCAGGACAGGACAACAGATGTCCTTTAAAGACTCTAAAGCCAATCTTGTTTGACAGGCCCCAACAGGGAGAAGCTCACAGCCTGCCCAAACACGGCGCTCTGTGAAGCCTTCTCTGACCAACGGCCTGACTGTGGTTAACACTCCTTTTGTCCACCTCTCATTCTGTCTACAGGAAATACACTAAAATCACTCCTGGAATGAACCTTTCGAGAGATTGCATATGAACCAGTTACTTTGGTACCCTTAGAACCCAGCACTAGGCTGTGACAGAGAAACTTATTAGAGTTCCATTTACTCACAGAACTCCCATGTGCCACAAGTTGAGTAGGAAAGGGGCCGCCGAGGGTGGTAGGCAGAGATCTGAAGCTGGGCACAGGTCCTCGGTGCTCCTGGCTCACTGTGCCCCTCAGACACACCCCTTCTCAAATCTGGGCTTTGTCCACAGGATTTTGCCCCCTGTCTGGTAGGATTACTCAGAGGTTTGTGTTAATAGGTGTGGGAGCAAGTTGCAATAATCAGAGTATCATTGTTTCTCGCCAATAAAAAAAACCAAGGTCCGATTTCAGAAAATACTGCATTAGGAAAAACAGTTTAAAGGTAGAAAAATCATGCAATGCTGGGATTGCCATGCAGCATAAGGGGAAAAGCCCAGAGAAAAATGGTTTTAATATGAAATATGTGCTTTGAAGAAAATAATAGAGTGGGGGTTGCAGGAGAGCAGAAGCAGAAGCAGAAGCCGGAGGTCTGTGGAGCAGAACCTGAGAGGATGAAGGCAGCCATGCTGGAAAGGAACCCTGAGCACAGGCGGCTGCTGAGGTATTAGCTGGAAAAGCCATGGGTGTGGTCTTCCCAGGCCTGGCCACGAAGAGGTGCTGCTTTTGAAGGCCTTGGCCCTTCTGCTCTCTTTCCAGTCTGATAACCAGAGCCGAGGAGTCGGATGAGCTTTGCAGGCAGATTACAACCAGAACCCATTCCGTCTTCTGACACCATGGCTGCTCCCTTCCCCATCACCGAAGGGCGTCTGGCTTTCCTCACTTTGTCATCTTGGGCTGAAAGTAACCCACTTAAGTCACCGTTGGACAGGGTGAAGCTCACAGGCTGCTCTGCTGCTGTCCTTCCATCCAAGCCATTAGTATGTTTAATAGCCCTGGCCCCATGCTGATTTCTGACATGCGGTAATTAATTCCTTTCCACTCAGAGACTTAGCCATTCACAGGTCTCGATTCAAAAATGTCTCTGCTCTGTTCCTTTTGAAAAATATTTAAAATGTTAACTAGGAAAACCATTTGGTCTTTTGTGAAAAGCCACTTATCTCTATCCCATCCTTATAGGAAAATAAATTCCAGGTGTATTGATGATTTAAATGTAAAATATAAAACTATCAAAATCCTCTCCAGTAAATATTTATATGATCTTAGGGTGGAAAAGGTCTTTCTAAGCATGCAACTAAAGGCAGAAACCATAAAGATCATGAGTTTGTTCACATCAAAAATATAAACCTCTCAGTGGCCTACATGAATAAAATAAAATTGAATTAAATTAAAAGAAAATGACAAATTTGAGGAAACTACTTGGAATGTACAATGGCTACTACCTATAAGAATGAATGAAGATGCTAATATTTATTTCTATGTGTCAGACTGTTTGTTAATATATATAAGATACTAAACAGTTTAATTCACAAAAGAAAAAATCAATGGTAAACATAAACAAAAATATTCTATCTTCCTTATAATCAGAGTAAAACAGCAATAAAAGGCTGCTTCCAAAATTAACCAAGAGGATAAAATAATAACCAAATGTATTATGTTCACTTTCAGACATTGTTGTTTAAAGTCTAAATTAGTACAAACTTTCTGGAGGGAAAATTCGTCAAAATCAAAAGTATGAATCCATTTCTACATCAAAGAATCTATCTTGGAGAAATATTGATATGCACAAAAATGGAATTATATTATGCTATTTTAATAGTGAAGATTGGAATTAATTCAAATGCCCAACAATGGAATATTTGCTAAATAAGTTATTATACACCCATACTATACAAACATTAAAAATTATGTTGAAGGTGTATATTTACTAACATGGAAAGAGGTTCACCATCTATTGTTTGTGAATGAAAATAGATTATAAGAACATATGCTCAGCATACAAAATATCATTTTTTTTTCAAAAAAATTGTAAAATGCCTGGAGAAAATATACCAAACCATAACATTGGTAAGGTAATCTCTGGGTAACTTTAAAGGAGATTTCAATTTGCTTTCTCTTGTTTATAGTTTTTCTAATTTTTCTATAAACAATGCATACTATTAAAAAACAGGAATACACCGTGACTGTTTGGCTCAGTGGATAGAGCGTCAGCCTGTGGACTGAAGGGTCCCAGGTTCGATTCCGGTCAAAGGCATGTACCTTGGGGTGGGCACATCCTCAATAGGGAGTGTGCAGGAAGCAGCTGAATTGATGTTTCTCTCTCATCGATGTTTCTAACTCTCTATCCCTCTCCTTCTCCCTTCCACTCTGTAAAAAATCAATAAAATATATTTTGAAAAAACCAGGAATAACAAAAGTGCTCATCTTGAATGGTTAATGTGAAGATTAAATAATGTAATGGAAAGTGGTTAGGTTTCCTGGAATAGTAACTGTGATTTCCAAGAAGAGAGCCCCAAATAGGAGGAGAAGATCAGTGTAGTTGTCAAGGAGGATAAACCAAAGGAGAAGTGGAACTTGAATAAGATCATGGCATGCAGGGAAATTAGGGTGCATATGTTCTGCAGTGAGGGCGGGCAGAAAATGCAGCCATAGACTTCCTTTTTGGAGAGTTCTATAGAATAGAAGGAGAAATGATGGTAAACAGAACCAAGAAGGGCAGAGGGCCAAAAGAAGGACCCCAGGGTTTTCTCCTTTTATTTTTGAGGATTATGAAGCTCTGAGAATATTTGCAAGTGGAAAGGGCTGTGAAAACTCATGCAGAAGCGTGTGAATAATCAACTTGATTCCTAGTTCATACACTTCTCTTGGATCCATGGTACCTGATGTATCTACCATATAGGCTGTCTCTGTTTCATCTGGAGTTTCTGCAGATGATCCCCACCTCTCTGCAAGCTTTAAACCAGCGGTTCTCAACCTGTGGGTCGCGACCCCTTTGGCGGTCCAACGCCCCTTTCACAGGGGTCGCCTAAGACCATCCTGCATATCAGATATTTACATTATGATTCATAACAGAAGCAAAATTACAGTTATAAAGTAGCAACGAAAATAATTTTATGGTTGGGTCACAACATGAGGAACTGTATTTAAAAGGCCAGAAGGTTGAGAACCACTGCTTTAAACAGTTGTGGTGTTAACTCAGGGCAGTGGGTGACCTAGCAACCTTGTGCAGGCTTCTCAAGCCTATACAGGAGAAGTCAAACTACAGTAGACTGTGTCCTGGCCAACGATGTCCCATTCTTCAAAAAATATAGCATGTGCAGCAGAAGGAAACTGGAGGATGACCAGGCCGATTCTTAGCCAGTGCTAGACTCCGCTTTTCAATGATCCTGACAGCCAGTTGTCTCGGTTTGTTCACATACCTTTGGTTTTTCAAAGAACCTCCCACCATTATCTCCTTTATCTAAGTAAGTCTTTGCATACATCTCTGATCATTTGTTTAGAATAAACGTGTAGAGTTCTCTCCTTTCACTCGTACTCATCCTTCCTTTAAGGCTCCACTCAGCATCGCCATCATTCAGAAGGTCTTTCCTTGCTGCCCTGCCTTGCCCAAGCTCTCCTCTTTGGACAGCCTTCTTGCCAATGTGTCCCAGGATTTCAGAATGGAGCCACGAAAAGAAACACAAAGATCCTCTTCTCATCCTACAGTCGAGGAGATAGAAGCTTAGGGTCCCACGAAGAATTACCGCTGCGCTTGAGACTAAACCCCCAACTCTCCGCACCCAGCCTGGCAGTGTTTCCACGATCATATGCGAGCCCTTCATTATGTTGAGCCAAGCTTGCCTTTCAGCAACTTCCATGTAGTAATTAATCAAGAAATGGCAAGATGTGTGTCTTCTAAATCTGGGAAAAACACCAAAGGAACTTGGTACATTTTTATGTAATTTATATCTGCCTAGTTCTGAGGATAAAGGTCTCCATCCCCAAACAGCTAGGAAGTAATCAACAGACCCTCTCGGAGAAAGTAACAGTTCACAGGGTGTTGTTGTAACTGTCCTCCCTTTTATTTAATTCCTATCTGTGAGACCTCTGAAATCTGGGGAGCCCTGAAACACCACAGAATACACCCACTGTCCTCCTGGACGGAGCCCAGTAAAAACAGCTTCTAATTAAATAAATGAGCTCTGCCATGTTCGCCTCAGATAGCAGAATAAGGCTTCCAATGACAAGCTCGTTTGCCTGCACTCAGTTTATTACTTGTTAAATAATCATTGAGTCTTGCTGTTCTTATCCATCTTACAACCTTTCCCTAACTGATCACAGAAGAACTGTAAAACAAACAAACAAGCAAACAAACAAACAAATTATAATAAGAGAAAAGTGGCAATGCTTAGGGGAACTTGAATGTCTGTAATGAAATCCATTAAGAAAGGAAGCAAAATGACTAATTCAGGAACTGGGTGGTAACTCATTCCATCTAATTTCTTAAACTCCTGAACTCCTGGCCCCCAAACACTTCCCTGGCCATATGTCCTCCTGAGCACCACCCGATGTAGGCATGCAAGTGTTCTCTCTCTCTCTCTCTCTCTCTCTCTCTCTCTCTCTCTCTCCCTCCCCGCCCCCTCCCCCCGCAAGCTCCAGCCACCATTCACCATTGTCTTCTCAGTAGTTCTGAAACATAGCCAATTCTACCATGCTCTGTGCCTTCCGGGATGCTATGCTTTAGATTGCAACACTGTATGCTGTTTCCCCACTGATCAAAATCCTTTCAGCCTCAGGGCCTAACTCCAGCTTCCCTGAGGGTTTCTCAGGGATAAAGTTCCCATGCCTACCTGTGCCTCCTGTACTTGCCCCAATCGGGATCAAACCTGCAACCTAGGTATGTGCCCTGACCGGGATTCAACCTTCACACTCTTTGTGACACATTTCAATGCCTTCTTTCTCTCAACTATTTTTTATTCCCTAAAAAAAAAAAAAAAAAAAAAAAAAAAAATCCTACTCATTCTTCCAGGTCTAACTCAAATGTTACCTCCTCCAGGAAGGTTCCCTGATTTTCCCTGGTCATGTTAGTTCTCTTCCTTCCTCTGTGCACCCTGAGTACTTGGGTCATGGCTCAAACCCTGGTGTCTGGATTCCCTAATCAGATCTCATTCTGACTCCACTCCATCTCAATGAAAAGCTTCCACCTTGGCTGGGGCTCAGAATCAGCCAGGGAGCTTTGTAATATACACATACCTAGTCCCCACTCCCCAAAATTCTGATTTGGCGAGTCAAATGTAGGACCCAGACATTCCTATTTTTTTAAAAAAATCCACAGATGGCTCTGAGCCACAGTGATGAGCCACGGTCTGAATAGCGAGTGGCACTCCGGCTAAGCCTGCGCTGAAGTCAATCAGTGTTCTGGGTACCCAGTGAACACACTCCTCTCTGTTGGCCATGCCCTTAGAGGGTGGGGATGACTGAGAGTCCTTCAGGTCACTTCCAATCCAACCTTCATTATCCTGATGGCATGAGGTTCAATTTCATACCCAAAGCTGTGCTATCTACTACACCAATATCAGGAAAAGGGAAAAGGGGCCTATTTCAGATATAAACAGGATTTGCTTAGAGGAGAAAGGCGTTAGAATCAGTTAGTATAATATCCCACGTGGGGAAACTGAGGCTCAGAAAAGTGAAGACAGCTACCTGAGTTTCCAGTTTTCCTGCCCCAATCCCACTGCTATCCTCACAAACCTTGTCAACTTCATCCGATACCAAGTCCCTGTAGGGTGGATATTTGAAAATAAAAAGAAGAGGGGCGTGGCCCATGCCCCTAGTGTATATCCAAGCAAAAAAAAAAACTACACTCTGCCCATCCAGCCAAAATATGATTTTCAATGAGACCTAGCCTCATAAAAGACCCCCACACACCCCACAACATCTCACATAATTTAACAAAACCCTCTTGCGCAATATTATTCAAACCAGTGTGTAAAACAGCTTCATTTAAAAAAAAAAAATTAAAATTGAATTCTGAGATAATTCAAGAGATAATTCAAGAGATAAAAGTTTTTTTTTTGTTTTTTTAAAAAAGCCAATATGCGATGATTGAGTATGCGCGACCACAACCCTTAATCTCTGCCATCCTCCGACGTGTAAACAAATCTGCTGATTGTTGGTGATATTGCTGAAAACATCACTAATCAAACCTTAAATACCAAATACGTTTAAGCAAATAACACTCCGGTTAGAGGCATGCTCCCTAATCGTGAAGGAAATCCAAATCGAGACCAGTTTGGACATGGCCAGAGCGGGACCGCAGCTCCGCATTAATTGACCACGATCCTAGAGGCAGTGCTTTCTCTTAAGCACAGAAGGCCTGAAATATGAAAGGAAATAAGGAAGAAGTCCAGGAGGCAAGCGCTAATGCAATTGCAAACTGGAATTACATCAGCAGCTTTAAACAGATGGCAGAATGGGAATAAATGTGTTAGCTCCTTTCTCTTACTTGGGCTTTCATTGTTTATATCATTAAAAATAAGGAGAGTTTAAAATAACATATATCGTCATGTCACAGAGACACGCAAAACTAGTTTGAAGAAAAGACTGAATTTGGTCCTACTCCTGGTTGTTTGGAAAACAACTGGGGGAATTCAATTAAGTCGCCAGCTGGCTATTTACAAAAGAGAATAAAACCTTGCACAGGCTCCCTGATGATGACTGAGCCGGTCAGAGAAAACTCCGGATACTCCAGAGATCGGTTCAGGACATTTCTCCTGTGTGTGAGAAGGCGGCAGTGGGTTATAGAACTTTATACTCCTGAAGTTCAGCAGACCTAACTATTATCTACTCCAGGAAAGCAAAGAGATATATGACTGTCACCACCTCAGCAGACATCACTAACCTATTATGGCATCATTCCTGCTACCTGAGATCCGGTCTCACAGCTCTTCTCGAGACAGCCCATGTAGCTTTTCCGTGACAGAGTGGGTACACGGAAGCCCATTTCCCATCCCCAGGCTTGTCCAATTCATTCATTTTTAGATGAAGAGATTGAGGTCCAAGGAGAGTAAAGTGCCCGATAATATTGATTCTAATGCTTTGCTCTATAAATGTTTATTGGTTGCTCACGACCCTATACATGTGAGTTTTGCTTCTTTTTTAAAAAAATGAGGAACCATAGTCAGAAAGGTCAAATACTGCTCTTCTTGTCAGGAGGAGGAAGCACACAAACGGCTTCTCTTCTCTGAATGCAAAGGAATATTAATAAACCTTTAAAACGCTTGAAACACACTGGGAATAAAGGGGACGTCTTTGTGGGCAGGAGGAAGGAGAAAACCTATTTAGTAGTAAATAGGAGTTGAGGTGGGAGATAGGAGCCAGCTATGGGCTCCACCCCAAATGCTGGAAAATATTTTAATTTTACAAAATTAAGGCAAAAGATAAGAATAATTAGGATTGGGCATGGAGATATGGGAGGTAGGAGCCAGATATGGGCTCCACCCCAAGCGTTTGGGGGCCCCAACGAATGCCTGAGCTTGCATTCTTACCTACATATACCCACCTTCTCTATTATGAGGTTTGGACAGGGCCACAGAGAGGAGTAAACCCGTGCCGCACTGAGACCCACTGGCTTCCACTCCGCGAGGTGTGGCGCACAACCGGCCTCAGAGGACTTGAGCTCATGTCCATATTCCAGCCTCTTTGGGAAGGCAGCTTTCACCCTCTGGAATGAAAAAATTTCTTCAAAACTTCAAATCTTCAAAATGGAGTATGAATGTGTTTTTTTTGTGTGCTCACAGGTTCTTAAAGAAAACATGGTAGGCAGCCTCCAAGATGGGCCCAGTGATCCTCAGTGACTAGTGTTCATGCCCTTGTATAACCCTTGCACACTGAGGGGGCTGATTTGTTTAACCAACAGGGTAGTGTAATAATTGTGGTGTATGTCTTCCAAGGCGAGGTCATAAAAGATATTGCGACTTTGCCTTGTTCTTTCTTGTATCACTTGCTCCAGGAAGCCAGTGTCATGATGTGAGACAAGCAGCGTGATGGAGAGGTCCACGTGGCTAGGAACTGAGGCCCTTGCCAACAGCCACCACCAATTTGCCATCAAGAGGGGTAAGCTACCTGAGAGCAGACTCTCTAGCCCAGTGTTGGTGAACCTTTTGAGCTCGGTGTGTCAGCATTTTGAAAAACCCTAACTTAACTCTGGTGCCGTGTCACATATAGAAATTTTTTGATATTTGCAACCACAGTAAAACAAAGACTTATATTTTTGATATTTATTTTATACATTTAAATGCCATTTAACAAAGAAAAATCAACCAAAAAAATGAGTTCGAGTGTCACCTCTGACACACGTGTCATAGGTTCGCCATCACTGCTCTAGCCCAAGTCATGCCTTAGGATGGCAGCAGCTCTAGTTAATATCTTGAGAGCAACCCCAGGAGAGACGCTAAGCCAAACACTCAGCTAAGCTTCCTCTGAGTTTCCGCCCACAGCCAATGTGAGATAATAAATGTTTACTGTTTTAAATCACAAAGTTCTGGGGTAATTTGTTACATGGCACCAGAGAACTAAAGATAATGACTATAAAGTGCTATCTCTTTCTCTACCTTAGGGATAATTTTGATATCATCTGAAAAATCCCAATTTCAGGTCACTGCATTTCTACTTTATTTTGTATAAATCACTTAACCTTTCCCCTTGGTTCCTCCTCCTGGGAGGGAGGAGTAGCAGAAGTAACTCAGCACTGGAAGTCATTACTAACAGAAGGTAAGAAATCTCAGTTCCCAGGACTGAAATGCAAAGGGCTTAAGCCAACACTGTTTCTCCAGTCCTGGTCTACGGAAAGGAGGATTGGGGATGGTATGTTCCAAGATGACACCCTGAGACTTCATTGCCTTACGTTAGCATCCAGACTGGTCAGCTTCTTGTTAACATTTCACCCTAAGCCTGATAAATCCCCTTGATGACTTTTGCATACACTAATTGAAGGCTTTATCTTAAAAGAGAAAATAATGGATAAATGTTTTTTCACCTGTTTCAGGTATTACAACCCCCCCCCCAAAACATTATGGATCAAAGTTCATCAATATTTCATCTAAGTAGTCACATTGAACAAAATAATAAGCCTCATCTTTTATGTTAGTTTTTCAAATCTTTCCTTTTCTTCCAAACCAGAGATGGATATCTCTTTGTTAAGAGCTAATGTTTTGTGAGAGGAACCAAGATGGTGACATAGGTAAACTTACACCTGTACTTGCTGCCTCCCACAACCACATCAAAATTACAACTAAAATACAAACAACCATCATCCAGAACTGCGGGAAAGCTGGCTGAGTGGAAGTACTACAACTAGAGAGGGAAAGAAGAAAGCGCATTGAGACTGGTAGGAGATGCGGAGGCACGGAACAGGCTGGTCCTGTACCCAGGTGTGCTGCTTTTTTAATCCGGAGGGAGATCGCCTCTTTGGAGGCCACTTGGAGGAGCAAGAAGTCCCAGCCCCACACCAGCCCCCCAGCCCAGGGTTCCAGAGCTGGGGAAAGAAGTCCCTACGGGCAGTAAGAACTACAGACTGTGAAAACAAGTGCGGATTGGGGCTGAGTGACACACAGGCTGCTAGAGACCCAGCTGCTTCTCTTAAAAGGTGGCACCGAGACTGAATTTACAAGCTCCTGCTTCCTCTGAGCTCCAGTGCTGGGCGAGGCTCTGGGGGCCCCAGACAGATATGGGGAGAAACTGGACTGTCTGGCATTGGGGCTGACACACAGGGGCGGCTTTCTTTCAGATGGAGGTGCTCACAGCAGTCATTGTTCCCATGCTGGGACCTCCTCGGTGCAGGGCCTGCTGGCAGACATTTCTGTTTGCTCCACCCTGGAGATTCCCTGAGACCCCACCCCACCCAATTTACAACCCCACCCAAGCTGTGCTGCAGCGGCTTTTGCACATGAATGGCCTGTCCTTTTTTAGCCTAAAATCTGTCAAACAAGCTGCAGCTGGGGTCAGGGAGCCCCAAAGCTATCAATAAAAGGCCCAAGGCCGGGACCAGCACCAGCCTGCCTTGCTTCACAGCTGGGCCTCACCTGGGCACTTCCAAACCTGATACAAAGAGGAGGAATCTGCAGATCTCTCTGTAGCTCCTGCTGGGTGGCCCCAGGCAGTGGCTGACTTTGTACCTCCTTGGAGATCTAAGAGCCAGTGTACCCAGTGGTCAGTGTGAGGCCATACCAGATTACAACTCTTCACATCCATAAGTGACACACGCAAGGGGCAGACTCAGTGAGCACCAAAGCCCCACTGAAGCAAGTCCTGCCCCCATAAGGGTGTCTCCTGCACAGCAGCTCTCCCACTATAGTCACAGCTTGTCCCCACAGCAGATTGGCCTGGAGGTCAATTCCTCCCAGTGATACCAACAGCAATCAAGGCTCAACTACAACAAGACTGTGCACACAGCCCACAAAGGGGTGTACAAAGAATGTCCACCTCAGGTGATTGGGGAGGCTGAACCACTGGGCCCTATAGGACACCTACTACACAAGGCCACTCTATCAACTCAAGGAGACTTAGCAGCTACCCAATACATAGAAACAAACACAGGGAAGCAGCCAAAATGCGGAGACAAAGAAACATGTCACAAATGAAAGAAATGGAAGAAAGCAAACTACTGGATATAGAGTTCAAACCCACAGTTATAAGGTTACTCAAAAATCTTCTAGATACCTCTGAGGAACTTCATGAGACCTTCAAGGATCTTAGTGAGAATGCCAAAAAAATAAATAAATAAAATGGGAAAGGACCAGTCAGAAATTAAGCATACACTGACTGAAATAAAGAGTAATATACAGGGATTCAACAGTAGACTAGAGGATCCCAAGAATCAAGTCAATGATTTGAAATACGAGGAAGCAAAAGACATCCAATCAGAAGAGCAAAAAGAAAAAAGAATCCAAAAATATGAAGATAGTGTAAGGAGCCTCTGGGACAACTTCAAGTGTACCAACATCCGAATTATGGGGGTGACAGCAGAAGAGAGAGAGCAAGATATTGAAAACCTATTTGAAGAAATAATGACAAAAAACTTCCCCTACCTAATGAAAGAAATAGATTTGCAAGTACAGGAAGTGCAGAGGACCCCAAACAAGAGGAATCCAAAGAGGACCACACCAAGACACATCATAATTAAAATGGCAAGGGCAAAAGACAAAGAGAGAATCTTAAAAAGCAGCAAGAAAAAAACAGTTAGTTACCTACAAGGGAGTACCCATACGACTGTCAGCTGATTTCTCAACAGAAACTATGCAGGCTAGAAGGGAGTGGCAAGAAATATTCAAAGTGATGAATAGCAAGACACTACAACCAAGAATACTCTACCCAGCAAAGCGATCATTTAGAATTGAAGGTCAGATAAAGACCTTCACAGACAAGAAAAAGCTAAAGGAGTTCATCACCACCAAAGCAGTATTATATGAAATGCTGAAGGGTATTCTTTAAGAAAAGGAAGAAGAAAACGGTGAAGATAAAAAATTATGAGCAACAAAGTGACAACAAATACATACCTATCAACAAGTGAATCTAAAAATCAAATGAATAAAAAATCTGATGAACAGAATAAACTGGTGAGTGGAATAGAATCAGGGGCATGGAAATGGAACAGACTGACAATTCTCAGAGGGAAAGGGGTGTAGGGGGGTGCAGGAAGAGATTAGACAAAGATCTTATATGCATGTATGCAGTACCTATGAACACAGACAATGGGGTGGCAAGGGCCTGGGGTGGGTGGGAACTGGGTGGAGGAAGCTATGGGAGGAAAAGAGAGGGACATCTGTAATAATCTCAACAATAAAGATTTAAAAAAAGATAGGTAAGAAGAAAATATGTATAGCAAGGCACAGAAAAAAATAAAGAAAAAATACAGTATGACATACATAATGTATAGAATGCATTTTCATTTTTGTGAATTTCTCCTGAGCTCAGAGTCATACCCACCATGTATGTGGAATTCCAAGGAAGAGAGAAAGAATGAGTAATAGATGACAAAATGGGGCAATATACAAGATAATGGGTGAAATTTTTCTAAACTGAAAAAAAAATACAGGGTGTCCCCAAAAATATATACATACTTTAGCAGCTAGTAGCTCAATTTTAAAATGTATTTTAATACAAAATGAAATGTATTTTAATAAACACTGCCTTTTTAATTATTCAAAGTGTGTGAATACATTTTTGGGATACACTATAAAAAAAGAGCTAACATTTTGTAAAATTAATTGCTTTCATAGTCATTTTGGAATTTGGGGTGAATTTTTCTGTTTTAAGGATTCAACGCTTTTCAAATACCCTCATCCTTGGATTAGAATGTTATTTTTTTTAAAAATCACATTGGGATTCCAATTATTTGCTAGTTATTTAAATCATCATATTTTTCCATATTTGTAGGTATGTTTCTACTCACATATTTTAATGTTGAATTGAATGGATGATGAGTTGGGCATTTTCTTTAAAAGAATTACCTTGGGCATGGAAACATTTTCTAGGTAATGTATCACTTAGGAATTTGTCCTACAGCTAAGAAATCATGTCACAGTTAAAAATACTTTGGTATTCTTATGTCTAAAGAGCAAATCCTAATTATTCTTATATTTTACCTTAATTTTGTAAAATTAAAATTTTTTTCAGCTATTTCTTACATACATATTAATTTTGGAAGCTGTCCCCCAAAACACTATCACTGAAGCCCAGATGAGCACTATAGAGAAGCCCGCAAGCTTCCTGGAGCTCAAGGACATCAGGTTCCATCTGATTCTGTCACTGGGGGATTGTGATACCTTTCCTCTTTGGGACTCCATGTCCTCATCTATGAAATACAGTGTCTGGTGGGTGGTCTCTCGAGTCCTTGCAGGTCTAATGTTCTAGGTTGACAATGAAGCATTGCAGACCTGCCACCTTGTGAGAGCCTCAAAAGTACTGTTTCCTGGTATAACACGATGGGCTTACATTGTCTCAGACAAGTTGGGACCCCAAAGTACATGTTTCACCTCTGACTTCAAGCAGGTGCAGAGTTGCTGTTCCTAATTTAATACGAGGAGCGAAGTATATAAGGTCTCTAACCATGAGAGATTTGAGGCCCACCTGGGCAGATGCATGCAAAAATCCCAGGATCATCTCTGGGAATTGGGGATTGTGGTCTTCGTCTTATTCGTAATGTTTTTAATGTCTCACAAGTAGATAAAAATAAATTAAGAAGCATTTATAGATGTTAAAGAAATGAGTACATTATAGCAAAACAAATATAGAAAAGAAAAAACAAAACCAAATCGTAATCCAACCAGCCAGATTTCTGGGGTCTATTTCTTTCCTGTCTTTTGTCTATACTTACACCTATAATTATTATAATCCTTTTCTCCCTTTTTTACACAAAATAAGAATGGTTATTAAATGCTGCATTATCCCTTTAAAGTTTGTGAAGATTTCGCCTTGAATGTTAGGCACTAATGACTAATCCCTGACATTGCAGTCATATGCATTCTGTCCTGTCCTTCCCTGAGAACCAGGCTGGGATGGGGGTTTGGGGCGCGGGTCAGGGTGGGGGTGGGGGATATAACATCACATGAGCTAGCACTTTTGGGTGTTTGCAGGGTTTCCCCAACCCTGCCATGGAGACTAGTGCTCCTGATAGGGGATTTAAAGTCTGGGGAAATGGAAACCACTCCTTTTTAGCATATGAATTTGTCACTTGACTTTCAGACACACTTTTAATCTGTACGAAGGTAGGGAGTTGCCTAAAATTGATTTCATCTCAAGAAATGGGAGCAAAGTATGCAAAAGGATAGGAACTGGGCCACATGGTTTAGCAGGGAAGCATCTGAGACCTCGAGCCCTCCCAGGGGATGTGACCGTGTCTTCCCGTCTGCATGCCTGTATCATTAACCAATTGGCGCCATGCAAAGTGTCTGTCCCATGCCAATTTCAACCCACACATGTTTATGAAGCTCTGGCACTGGGATGGGCACTGGAGGGAGACGAAATAGGAAAGGCCCGGTTGCTGCTCTGTGGGTTCGTGGTCTAGAAGGGAAGACCCGAACACATGAAAAGCTCCGATTCAAGGCAGAAGTGATGCCCCGTAACTAGCAGGGCCCTGACCGATCTGTCACATGTGGGTGTAATAATGGGGACAGTGAGATGAAATTCTACTACATGTATTCCTAATGTCCATATTCATGGGGCAAGGGGAGTAGTTTTCCTAACTGCCTTGCATCAGTTCATTCTCGAACTCATCAACTTGAACCCTGCTGTGGCTAGAATGCCATCCCTCTCCCCTTCCCTCCCCGTTCAGGGCTTTTTGCTGCCTAGAGAAGTAAGGCTGCAATTTGTTAACCTTAAATACACGCAGTCTGTTGGGAGGCAGTGTGAGCTGGAATCTTTCCGGGCTCCACTTCCTCATCTGTAAGATGAGCATCATTTTTTTTACTTACCTCCTCCCACACACCCACAACTATATACACACACACACACACACACACACACACACACACACACACACCACATCACATGAGTTAATGGATGTGAAAACAGGTTCCACATTTTAAACAGCTATAGAAACGTAAGGCTATTGTATAGTTGTTGTTTTTTTATCAGAGCTGCAGATTTATCAAGTGTTTATATTTCACCCATGGAGAGCCTTGCTTTTATTTGAAATGCAGTATCCTCATTTTTCTGAGAGAATAATCTTTATATCCAATGTCTCCAGTCTGTTTACTAGAAAGCTGTCTAGGTGACAATGTTGATATTCACAAACAAATCTGAAAACACTTCCATCTAAGAAGTGCCAAAAATCACAAATGTGTATCTTTTTAGAAATTGACTTTACCCACTGTTTTAGAACCCTGGTGAAAAAATTGTCAGTGTTAGGTGTATGTCTGCTCTGAATATTTCCGGTACGCTTCATGGGCCTGAATGTGGTTCTTGATTTATTCCTTTTAAATAACCTGCTGATCCCAGGGGGAATATCACAATCTATAAGCATCACTATTTACAATAAGATGGATTCTCCTATATTGCTAATTACAGTATTAATTTCCATTTACAAGTTGGTAATTCCTAGCATCAATCCTTTTCCTGTCATTGGGGTGGGGCCATTGTGTTCAGAGAAAGCCCCAGGAACATCTTTTTAATTCTAATCTCCAGTTGTGCTACCTGTAACAGGAAATGAGAGAAAAAAGATAAGATAATTTTCTTGATGGTGGACTAAGCAGGCAGAAATTGTGCAAGTTTCTTAACATACTCTCCATACAGAACCACACCACTCAGGGTTTTGTCAGCATCTCAGAATCATTCTCATCGTACTCCCTGCCTCATCCTTCCAGGACTAAACCAAACCTCATCCCCATACCAGGTATGAAAGCATTACCATCATGACTGCAATATTTATACTCCCATTCCACTCCTTGCATATTTCATTCCATCGCCAGGTGTGAGAAAGAATTCATGCAGTGAAAGCATTTCCCCACATCTCCTGTTTCTCTGCTTTGAGCCCTCAGTCCCAGTGCCAGCAGGAGCACCTCAAGGGCTTTCAGAAATTCAATCAGTTCCTTGATAAGAGCATAATGGGATAATAACTTTCACACTGTGTTCCTCTATGACTTGGATTTTCCACTTTTTCAGTAAAGTCTAATAATTTTGCTTCTAATGGGACAAAGAAGTAGCAAGAAGTATGGAGATGCACAGCAAAGAAAACCATCAACAAAATGAAAAGACAACCTACTGAATGGGAGAATGTACTTGCCAATGATACATCTGATAAGGGGTTAATATCCAAAAGTTATAAAGAACTCATACAACTCAATACCAAAACAAACAAATAATCAAATTAAAAAGTGGGCAAAGGACCTGAATAGACACTTTTCCAAAGGGGACATACCGATGGCCAATAGACATATGAAAAGATGCTCAACATCAATAATCATCAGAGAAATGCAAATTAAAACCACAATGAAATATCACCTTATACCTGTCAGAATGGCTATTATAAAAAAGACAAGACGTAACAAGTTTTGGTGAGGATATGGTGGGGGGAGTTAGAAGAGGGTAAAGGAGGGATAAATGGTGACGGAAAGAGACTTGACTTTGGGTGGTGAACACAATACAATATACAGATGATGTATTATAGAATTGTACAATTGAAACCTATATAATTTTATTAACCAATCTCACCCCAATAAATTTAATAAAAAAATAGAGAATCTATATGAGACCCCATGTTTTTAGCGCCCTGCTGAGCTCTCCTTTCAAATAGCTGATATTCTAAACCTTTCCTGGCCCATTTTCCACATATTATCAGAAAAGCACCTTTCTTTTTCTCCTGATCGTACCTTAAAAATTACCCCCAAACTTAGAGGTTTAAAGAAACACACATTTTTCTCACAGTTTCTGAGAAATCCAGGAGCGGCTTGGCTGCAGATAAGGTGTCTCCACGGCTTCAGTCACCTGAAAGCTTGACTGGGCTGGACAACCTGCCACCAAGGTCACTCCTGTAGCTGGTGGCTGGAGGCCTTGGTATCTCACCCCATGGGCCTCCCCATGGGCCTGCTCATGATATGGCCAATGGGGGGGGGGGGAGAGAGAGAGAGAGAGAGAGAGAGAGAGAGAGAAAGGAAGGAAGAGAGAGACTTGAATATAAAACTGAAGAGCCTAAACTTTGTGTCACATAAAATGGGGAGTCATTGATAACTGATGAAAATTGCTGAGAATCTTTCCCAAGCCTTTTTGGGGATTCATCACTGATGTCAGATTACTGTTTTATTGTCTGTGTTGACCAAAATACTGCAAGTAGTAGCTGACAGAAACTCAAGAAAACAAAATTTAGTAGCAAGAATCCTAGGACCATCCTTAAATGGCACATAAACACCACACAAAGGGAGGGAGGGGAAGAAAACCCCAAGTGTCTCATTGGAATAATATGCCAGGGAGAGAAGAAAGGTTGATTTTTAAACTTTTCTTTTACAAAACTTGGAACCACAGACCCCGTGAACTTAGATTTAGAAGGAAACTTTGAAATTCTCTAAATCAACGTAAGCCGATGACACCCAGATCTATACCTCCAGCTTCAACCATTCCTCTGAGCTCTAGGCCTGTCTACACAGCTGTCTGCTGGACGTGTCAGCTGGTTTAACTATGGGTACTTCCATTTCAACGTGTCAGAAGATGGATTCATCATTTTCCCACCCTCTTCTGCTTTGGGTATTTTATTTAATTAAATCACCATCTGCCCAGTCACCGAAGGCAAGAGCCAGTAGGCCTTCCTCTGAATGTGGGGATCCCCAGTTAAGTGGTCATCACCTCCTGATTCTACATTTCAAGCACCTATAGCTTCCCCCCAACTCTCACGCCCTCAAGTTGATTGCTTCTCCCACACGCTGGCCTCATCAAACCTCCCCTCCCTTTCCTGCCTCCACAGTCCTTTAGAAATGTGTTACCTTTTCCAGAACATTCTCCCTTGCCTGACTGGAAAACTCTTACAGCTTTCTCAGGACCTGGTTCAAATCTCGCCTCTGTCTGGGCTCCACACGTTACCACCAACTTCTGACAACATTGTTGTTTCCACGTCCCATCTGTCCCACGAAACAATGAGCTCTCTTTATTCTGCAGTTAGGAAAACTCTGGCTCCTAAAGACTAAGTGACTTAGTCAATTTCAAGTTCACCCAGTTTATCACTAGCAGAGCCAGGACTAGAAGATATTCTAAAAGCAGGGGTCATGCCCAAGGGTTCCCTAGGATAAAATGTGCACTGCTTTGTTGACCACGGAAACGTATCTTCTGGGCTAAATCCATGGTTGTTTTTGAGGTTAAAGCTGTATCCCCAAAGACATGTCCTGCGTTGGGGTGGCAGGGCCTGCCTGCTGACAGCCCAGCCAGTGGGCCCGGGAGGCTGTGCATCCAGGGACTGGGTGGGGATGTTCAGGCCTCGCTCACAGGACGGCCCATGGAGAGGAAGTGCCACTCCGATTTTCAAGTCACCATTTCCACTCCACAGAGGCCTTGTCAAGTAGGAACCTGTCAGCTTTCATCTCCATCTCTCTGGCCCCTGGGACCCAAAGTCAAATTCAGTTTCTGCTCACTTGTTTGATTTTTAGTGGCTCCTCTGGCATCCCCAGCTCCAGAACCTTTAGCAAGTGGCTTCTTTTGAAAGTTTAAGGTGGAAATCTCTAAGCTGGGCCTGTGCTCCTCCTGACAAGTGTGTAATCGACGGGAAATCTCTCACTGGAGGCTACCCAACCTGAGTCTTGCTAAAAGGCACTTTCGGAGATGGGAAAGGCTCTTAGAGACCTTTTGCAATGGACTCAGCTGGCCTAACATCGCCACCTTTTTCCTCCTGGGTGACTGTTCACTATCACAACCTCTCTGGCAATCAGGAAGAAAGTGAGGATACAGACAGAATGGAAATCACTCCCTAAATACATATAGGACAGAATGCTCTTAGAGGCAGGCAGAAAAGCAATGACTTAGAAAAAAATTTGAAGGGTGGGTGGATGCTAGGGATTTGGGTAGGCTGCACCTTTGGGCTTTGGTTCTGCCCTTCCTAGTAGCCTGTCTATCTTGAGGTTCTTTGCCTTTGATTTCTATAACCATCACCACACCTGGCCCTTCCCTACCAGCTCCTGAGGAACACAAACTCTTTCCCTATTTCTCTTGAACATAATTGAAATGGGTGAGTACTTTCTGAAGGGGCTTCAATAACAGACCAACTAAAACAAGCACAGAAAACATCAACAGTATTAAAAACAATTAGTTTACTCAGGTTCACATGTTTACCATGAGAATCTTGGAAGCAAGCATAAGAGACCCTCATCAAGCTTCCCCAGTGCCCTATCCAGTACCACCCCTTATAGTTCCCTGCCCTTCTCTTAAGTATAAGGCCTCTGGATACCATTTTGTTTTCTGGCACCTGGAAGATACTGTGGGAGATCTTTTTGTTCAAATGAAATCAATGCAGGAAGGAGACTGGTCAGGAGATAATTGAAAGCTAAATTAAGGCAGCAGAAGTAAAGCTAAGCGTCAAGAAATATTTAGGAATCAGCATAAGTACAATCTAAGGACCTATTAGATATGGGGTGGAAGGTTGGATCTTCCTTTTCATGTTTTATAAGATATATAAGATATTTGTTGAACTCAAACTGGAATTCACTATACCATTTGCATATTGAAAATAATATTTAAAAAAGGGGAAGCACAGACATACACAAGAGATAGAGCAGAATTTTGGTTATCATAGATATATGTAATGGCATGTTGTTTTAAAATCTAATTTATAAAGGTATAACCTGCATACAACAAAGTGCCCACAGGGTTCATAAAGTGTGTAGTTCATTGAGTTTGACAAACATATATACCCATATGACTACCACCTCAGTCAACATCTAGAACATTCTCATCACCTCAGAAAGTTCCCTTGTGCCCTTGCCCAGTCAATAGCTCCACACCCCCTCTAGGCAACCATTGATTATCTTTCTGTGACTATAAATTAAGTGTGCATGTCCTAGAATTTCATATAAATATACAGCATATAATCTTTTGTGTCTGGCCTTCTTCGACTCTGCATTGTTATGTTTTTGAGACTCATCCCAAGGTATCAGTAGTTAATGTTACTCTATTTCTGCATAATATTCTATTGTTTGGACATACCACAATTGTTTGTCCATTTACCTGTCAGTGAATGTTTGGGTTGTTTCCAGTTTTTAGTTATTATAAATAAAGCTGCTCTGAACATTTGTGTGCAAGTCTTCGGTGAACATATATTTCCATTGTCTTGAGGAAATACCTGAGTGTGGAATTGGGAAATACGTGTACCTTAAACTTTATAAGAAAGCAGCAGCTCATTTTTTAAAAAACAAAACACTTCTTATCATTATTCACCATAATTCAAGGATGAGGGAAAAAATAGTTTAACTCAATCCTACTTGAATTATATTATTTAAATTTATGGGATCTGAATTCATGAGATTAAGCCGTTATAAAATGTTAAATTAATCTAAAAATAGTTTGGATTTTTAATTCATATGAAAAGAGCATTTCTAAAGGAATATGACATGTACCAAGAGGGGAGAAATTTTGTGAACATTGTATATCCCCCTCCCCCCCCACACAGAAAATAACATCAGTACATTGTTGCTTTATCAATGGGATTCAGTTATATAAATATGAAACTATGAAGTGCTCTATAATATACACAGGATATTATTGTTTTGCTTTAAATGAAGCTGTCAGGGGACTTGATCCATTGTTGTTGTTTTTTATAAAATCATATGGATTTAGTGTGTGTCATGATATCCTTCTGAGTTGACTCAGCCAGAAAGCTGGGACATGTATGTTGCCAGATAAGCCAGCAACTTGGAAAATTGTACCTCCACTGTGCTTAAGGGTTCCCTGTGATTGGGAGCCTTGACATTGCCCCTAAGGGCCTAACATCTCCAGGAGTAGCCTAATCATTGGCTCAGAAATTTCTTTAGAAGCTGATTGACAGCAGCTGCCAATCTAGATAATCACCAGAGAGCCCCAATTAAAGCTCTGGCCATCGATCTCACCACCAGGACTTGGGACTTTAATATCAATCCACAAGTGGAAAAAATTACCCCCTGAGAAAAAAGCAGCAATTTTTGTAGTATGCACCAAATTATATAGCCCGATTATACATTATTTATAATTCATAGATGCATCTTCTTAAATGTTGCATCGTTAGTCTAATAAGGTTGGTATGCAGACTTTTTTTTTCTTTCAAATTCTTCATTTTGGAAAGGTACATAGTAAATCTGGAAGAGTATTTTTAGCACTGACAAAAATAGGAACTATTTTAAAGTCATTTGTCGTATTGTCATCACTGGGGCCTTCATTAGCCACCTATGGAGGCAGCGCCCAATATTTTCACTAATCCTCCAGATGAGGCCACGTTTAAAACACTCGCTCTCTACAGGGATTATGTGAAGATGTTAAAACTTGGCCAGAAAGGTGACAAGGTACCTAGATAATTGAGACAATCCTGGAAGTCGGCTGGTCTATCCAACTGCTATGAACGAAGGTAATCAAACACAGCAGGTCTGCACGGATACTGGCAAATGCCAAACAGCTTCCTGTATGCATGGATTCAGTTTAATTAGCGACAGAGGAGGAATAAGCACATTTAAACTCATCCAAGGAATCATTATTGTTTGAGTTGCTTATACACAAACATATACGCCTCTTAAAACAAGGCGTGCCGACCTGCAAAGAGAGGGCAGAAGAGATACTCAACTGACCTTTATGTAGAGGACTGTCCAGAGGATGAATTCTCTCCATTATTTCTCCTTTTGGTTATATTCCAGGCTTATTTCTCAGTAGCTCTACTTCACTCAGTAGATGATAAATGCATGGTGATGTTAACTCAAGAGTGGTTACTGACAAGAAATATGGGAAGAGATCAGCCAAAGAACTTGTATGCATATATGCATAACCCATGGATGCAGACAATAGGGTCTTTTAAAATTATCTCTCCTTTGAGACAGAGGCCCTTCTACCTGAGTCTGCTATTTGCTCCAGAGTGGTGTGTGTGGTTGGGGCAGAGAAGGGATCTGGAGCAGCTGACAGCTTTAGTCCAGATTCTTGTTTCAGAAGATATTCAGAGAGAACCTTTTCCTTAATTTTTATTGTTTGCCCATTTCAGCTGAGCAGATCACCCAGACAGGAGGCACGGCTGGCTCACAGTAAATCCCTAACTTACAATTAATGTCCATCTCATTTAATACTAGAGAAATCTGGACCCTGCTCAGGTCTGGAGGGTCATAGATCACCACTCAGTATTCTTCAAATGGGTCCCAGACTCACTGCGTTGGCAGATATTCTCTTTAGCCTGTGAGTTGGAAGTTGCAGCTCTCACTGTACTTGTTGGAGATGCAGTTCTCTTCTCTATTTATGTTCTTTGGATTATTTTAATAGGTTACAAACTGGGGACTAGGGCCAGCAGGCTTGTTACCAGAAGTCCAATGTCGTCTTCCTAAAATAAAAATCTGATGACGACACCCCTCCATCCATTCTGCTATCCCGTTATGATCTGCTCTCCTTCTACATCTCCAGCCCCTTCTGCTTATTTTTCTCATTCACTCTTCTGCTTCATGGGATGTTGTTTACTTGTTCTCCCTCTGAAATCTGTCCTCTTGTACCTTTTGTTCCCTCTGCCTGGACTGTTCTCTCTCCGCCACTCCCCTTGCTTGACGAATGACCAACTCCTCTTACACCCCAGGCTCAGTTTAAACATCACTTGACAAAGGATGCTTTTTCCAAACACTAAATTTCTATCCAGGACAGGTCCCTGCATTTGCTACTACGTCAAACCCCCCTTTCCATCTGGTTAGCAGGTCCCACCATAACATCTTGATTTCTCTTAATGCTGTCATAGTGTGGTTTGGACAAAAAATAACGAATTCAAATTTTAAACTGCAGTTGTCAAGAGAATGTTCTTTAATCTAGACTGGATATATTAGTAAAAAACTACAAACACATTGTGAATTGATTTTGAAATATTGCGGGTCTATTACAGATATTCATGCTAAACAAGTATAGTGTAATGAGGGTGTGTAATAAAAATGGGTGTTTCAGAAAGCTGTACCATAAAGCCCACCAGTGAGTGCATAGGTCAGTGCCTGGCACACAGAAGATGCTCAAATAATATTTTGTTGAACAAATGAATGATTGGTGTTTCCTTGGGGTCGAAGTCCCTACGAAACACATAGTCCATTTACATGCAAATAAAAGGTAATTCAGAGCCAGGAGGTTCTGTTGGGGTGGAAGGGAGAACAGTTCCTCAAGACACATCAGGGCATTGGTTCAAGTTGCTCTGCCAGCTTGTCTCCTTTTGTTTCCATTCGTCCTGTTCATAGGTACCCACTGTGTAAACCTAGAGGCAAATGGAAGGCCTGTGGATTCCGCACCCACAGGCTGTGAAGGCATCCTCAGCATTCCTCCAGGCTGGTAGACAGCCGGATCCAGTGTTCTCTCAGTTGCCTAAGCTCTTCTCAGCCATGTTTGCTCCAAGCTTTTATCAACTGCCAGGAAATGGGCGGCCGTGAGTTCCAAACCTAGCAGGTATGTGGAGCCGTCAGCACGTCCAACTGGGATCAACCAGGGAGGAAAAGTTGTGCTGGGGTCAGCAGGCGTTTGTAAGCTCGGGGCTGCTGCTAAACCGGAGGATTTCTGGAGACTTCCACCAAGCAGCGCCTGGCTTCTGGGCTGTATTTAGCCCCTAGGGTCCTGTCCTAAGAGATGCCGCATGGGATTCCAAGCACGTGGTTGGCTCTGGTAGCCGCCACTGCCCGCAGTCCATGGACCGCGCTAGGTTAATTCTAATGCCTGTGTACTATTTAAAATGTGGTTTACTGTGATACTGAATTTGTTTTACCTGGTTTTAGAAAACAAAGGATGTAATTACCTTTTTCTGTTTGTTTTTCGTGTTTTTGTTTTTTCAGCTCTTTATGGTATTGAAAATCAGCTACTTTAAGCTCAGGGAAGTTTTTCATTATTGTACTAGCTCTCGGGTTGTGGCTCAGCATTAGTTTTTGCATGTAGTGCATTTTTTCAACTAATTACTTTTTAAATGTGTTAAGACTCCTTTTTAGGTTTAATCTGCCTTGGAGTGATAGCCCATTTTATCATTTAAATTTTATTAACTTTTATTTGGGTGGTTTTAAGAGTTTTCTTAGTGTTGGAGTTTCACTCCATTACCTAGAATCATAGACTTTCAGAGCTGGGAAGGCCCCTGAAATCTTTTCTAAATCTTCCTTTTAGAGGTGGAGAAACTGAGGCAAAGGTGTTCACAGACTTGCTCGGATTTTTACAGTAGGTGGTGGAGCTGATCTTCCTAAGGGTTAGGAAAATCAGGTTTCCTAACCCTTAGTGCAAAGGTATTTTTTACTACAGCTGCTTATCTTTTTAAGATATTTTCACTTCATAGCTTATTCTAAGAATCAGCACCACCACTGTTGATGAGAATGCATATACCCACTCGAATGAAAAAGAAAAAGTCAGTGAATTATAACTACAGTCAATGTGATTTTGTCAATTCCTTACCCAAGCCCCAAGAAACGTCAATACCCGTGTCAATGAGTCAATTAATGGTTAATTCGTATTAAGTGCTTCTTTATGTCAGTTACAACTGCCAAAATGTAGAAGCCTTTGGTTTTCAGGATAGGGTCATAGGAGATAGGGAGTGTGACATTCTGGGAAGCATATCAATAATATTGGTAAACAAGATTTAGCAGTGGATATTGCGGGGAGGGTGCTTGGAGGCCAGATATATTCAAATTACACATCATAGGCTAAGAATAGCAGAAAAATCTGATGCGCTCTTTTAATTAGTAATACTGATGGAGTATACTGGATTTAGCAAGCCTTTATTTTTTAATAAAAAATATTTTCATGGTACCTTACAGTTTGCAAATCTCTTTCATATGTACAATCTCATTTAATTGTCACAATAAATATTTTAGACAAGTATTTTCCTTTTCAAAGAATGACACAGAGACTCTAAATCTCACAGCATATTCCTGGGAGAAATTTGATTTCAACCCAGCTTCTTTCTATTCAAAGTCTCATGGTCTTTTCATTGTCATTTCTTTCTGCCTCCCTCCTTCATGAACAGTGTTTTTTTTTTTTTATAGTTTTTTCTTTTTTTTCTTTTTTTTTCTTTTTCGCTAAAAGTATTACAAAGGGTATTACATAGCCTAATCTATCACTTCAGTAGACAAAGCAGTACAAATTAAGTTTTGTGGCCACATTAGAGCATTAAGAAACAGCTCTCTTTGGATTAGCTCGTCCAAATTCACATTCTACCGATGAGGGAAATCTGGCATGGAGCTGGGAAACAGCTCAAATACCCAGGAGACAGAGGCAGCTGTAAACCGAGGAGCCTGGGTAGTTCTAGTAGCTTCTCAGGAGACATACAGACCATGCACTTGCTAAAAATCTTTGTGCATTTGTGAAGAGTACAAATGGGTGTACACACACACACACACACACACACACACACACGATAATATTGTCTCAATGGAGAAAATGCTGAAAGGCATGCCCTCAGAAAGAATAGGATATTACAGTTTTAAAATGTAGATTACAGATACTCTGTAATTACAGATTTTCACAAAAGGAAATGCACATAGAAAAGAGAAAGAGAAAAATATCACCTTCTAAAAATCCAAGGAAATTGACCCAAAATCCAAGTCAGGTAAGCCAAGTGGCAGAATGTCAAGTAGATGTATAGTAACCAATTCCTGAGAACCTGAGCTAAATAGCCAGAAACTATCATTAACAAAGAAAGCTGATTTATAATAGCAACACACATTAAACATTTTACTTATTAATTCAAGGGGTGTTTATAGAGTGCCTACTACATCCCAAACAAGGTTCTGAACACTTAGGTCACAGCAGAGAGCAAGTAGACAAAGACCCTGCCCTAAGTAGATCACTCTGGTGACAGTGTTGAAGCAATGTCTGCTTGATCACCACCCTATCCTATTCCTTCTCCTACTCTGGCTCAAACCTCCACCATCTCACACCCCGATTATTGCAGACAATAGTGGTTTGGTCCAAGGTAAGGGCAGTGGAGGTGACAAGAAGCCAAACTATGAATATATTTTGAAGGTAGAGTCAAGATTTCCTGACGTGAAGTTTGAGCAGAAAAGAATAATGCTAAGGGTGTTGGCCTAGATCAACTGGAGAACTTTTGAAAGAATATGCTAAAATCCTCATAGAATACTACCAGACCTAGGACTTCATCCTTCTTGTTCTCTGTATTCCTGGAGTCTAGAACAACATCTGGCACACAATAGGCACTCAGTAAATATCTTGTTGAATAAATTGGTGAATGAATGAATGAACAGTAACTACTAGAATATCCTCTCGGGTGTAGCTTAAAACCAACAAGTTCTCAAACTCTCACATGCAGCAGAATCACCTTGTTAAAACACAGATTTTGGGCCTCTCAGAGTTCCTGATTCAGTAGATCTGGGATGAGGCCCAAGAATTGGTGTTCAGAACACATTCCCAGGGGATGCAGATGCTGCCGGCTAGGGGAACACACTTTGAGAACCACTATTTTGAACCTTGTGCTGATGCGTTCTGACACTGAGCATATCCCCACCAAGCCCGAGGCAAATTTACCTGCTGCCTCCCCCTGTGCTTTGACACCCCAGCCCCTGTACCAGTTTCCACTAAATAGCTGCAACCTTTTTTGACCTGATTGCTCCAGGTGCCCTCTCATTCCTGCTCCTTAAAACTTTTCCTTTTGGATTTCAGTATAGCCATGTCATTTTTTAACTTAAAAATGACTTTATCTGTTATCTCTTTTTTTTTTTGCAGCAGACATTCTTGCCATTGAATCTCAGTTGCCTCTCACCTCTTAGGGCTGATTCCTCCTTTTAGTTCTGTCTCAACCCAAATGGGAAAACAGTGCCTTTTCCGTGAGTTCCTTACAGCACCATTACCCGTCTCCCAAGAGGCAGTTGTGTGGAGTAGATGTTTACTGAGGATTCTAGCACAGCTCGGCAGATAACTTAAAATTTCACCAAATTTCATGTCGTTCCCAGAGAAGCTAAATTGCTTCCCTTTGCTATCCCCATGACTCTCAATCTTCACTCTTCTATCTCACTCCCTCAGATCCCCGCCTCCCACACCCACTGCCGCCTAAACTCAAAGTCCTTCCCACTGCACTGTGTCTGCAAAACAGTTCATCTCTTTCCCTCGCCCAGGTCATTCAGGCCCTGTGCTGGGCTTCCTTTCCTAACAAAGTGATTTATTCTTCCGACAAAGATGACTTTCCCCCTTATGAGATTTCAGCCCCCTTCTTTAAAATGATAACATTTCTCTCTACGATAACACACATATTCCCCGACCCCAAAATGCACACACACACACACACACACACACAATTAACTTTTTTTTTAATACTCACCTGAGGATATTTTTCCATTGATTTTTAGAGAGAGTGGAAGAGAGAGGGAAAGAAAGAGAAAAATATTGATGTGAGAGAAACACATCAATTGGTTGCCTCCTGCACTTGCCCCAACCAGAGCCCGGACAGGGGAGGAGCCTGCAACCGAGGTATGTGCCCTTGACTGGAATTGAACCCGGGACCCTTCAGTCTGCAGGCCGATGCTCTATCCATGGAGCCAAATTGGCTTGGGCCACACAATTACCTTTTAATAAGCAAAGGCCATACAGACCTCATTATGGTTCAAATTTGCATTTGTTCATTTAAGTATTGAAGTCATTCTAGTGTTTTTTTTTATTTCACTTCACATGTGTTTTCCAACCAAATGTTAACTTTCTATCCTATATGGTAGTTTGTCTTTTAATTCTGGTTCTGCCACAGTGTCTTAATTTTTTAATACACTTTTATAGATTTCTGAGAGGAAGGGAGAGGGAGAGAGAGATAGAAACATCAATGTTGAAAGAGAAAATCATTGATCGGCTGCCCACTGCACGCCCGACACTGGGGATTGAGCCCGCAAACCAGACATGTGCCCTGATGGGGAATCTAACCGTGACCTCCTGGTTCATAGGTCAATGCTCAATCACTGAGCAATGTTGGCCGGGCTTAATTTTTAAATAGTCAGATCTGTCAGTCTTTGTTCTTTGTGACTTCTTCAATCATTTGTAACTTTCCTTGCTTTCCCTTAAATTCTGGGAGTTTTATGTTTTTATGTGGCTTTTCTTTTGTATTTGATCAGTTATTATGCCTGAGATAATTTACTTCTGATATTAAATAGAGGCACACTTTTAAAAAAATTATTGATTTGAAAGAGATAGATTTATTGTTCCCCCTATTTATGCATTCATTGTTGGTTATTGTATGTGCCCTGACCAGGTATCCAACCTACAACCCTGGTGAATGGGGACGACATTCTACCAACTGAGCAACCCAGCCAGGGCGGAGTCTAAATGAATCCCCCCTCCCCCGACCCCTCAACTGTTAATCAATCTTCTTTATAATCCTATCACCTAGCACAAGCATTGACACAGAGTCTGTTCTCACTAAATGTTTTTTATAATCAATGAATGCATCTCTGTACTGTGTAGCAAATAATCTGCCCCTCCCTTCATTGAACGCTGTTTTATTTGGGGATTTGATGATTACACTGTTCACTTTCCAGCCACCACTGCCGACCCACAGATGAAGACTTAGGGAAAAGCAAATTTCTCTTGGAAATGTTCAGTCATTCCCAAGCAGTGAATCTGCAGCCAGTTGGAGGCAGTCAGGAAAGACTGGAGCATTTCCCAGAGGGCAAGGTCCCAATGCCTTTCTGAGTATCTAACAGCACAGCCATGGGAACTGGAAAGGACGAGATACACACTGGCCTGGCCTGTATCTGGAAAAGCAGAGTTCAGAAAGGACTTCCACAAACAGCAGGAGGACGTGGTGCAGTAGCACATTATAAAAATCAACATACGAGAATCGGTAGTGTTCCCTGAATCCAATTATGAATACACTGCATATCAATTCAAATTGAGGCACATTTTATAAAATAACTGGCCTGTACTTTTCAGAAATGTCAAGGTCAAGAAAGAGGAGTGGGGGAAGAGGAGACCAAGAAACTGTTCTTGAAGGCAGGGTGTGAGGCTGGATTAGATCCTGGACTGGCAGGGAGAGAGGAAGGTGGTGGGAGGGGCAAAAATATAAAGGGTAGTATTGGTTTAATTGATGAAAGTTAAATATCAGATGTAGATTAAATAGTAATATTACAGTGTTAAATTTCCTGAACTGGATAACTGTGCTGTGGCTATGAAATGTCCTTGCGCTTAGGAAACACACACTGAATATTTCAGGGTAAAGGAGATAAATATATATTTTGTTTTTGCTTTGAAAGTAAGTTGGAGATATCATGCTCTTTCACCCTATAAAAGTTCGCCAAGAGTTAAGCTTTTGGAATGGTATCTCCATGTCCTTTTCATTTATGTCTCCCTCACTGTGAGTTATATTGAGCATCTTTCATATGATGAAGAGCCATTTGCATTTGTTTTTCCATGCCAGTTTTACCCATTTTTCTATAGATCATTTCTCTTTTTATTTTCTATTTTTAGTTACTTATCTATTATGTATATTGATCTATCATTGTGACTTAAGTTAATATTTTCAGCTTATTTGCCTTTTATTATTTTTGATATCATTTTGCTGTGTGTATATATTATACACACATATTCATATATGTGTATATGTATGTATATGGAGAGAGAGAATGATAAAGCAAATGGGTCAAAATGCAAACAATAAATGAATCTGGAGAAAGGGTATATAGATGTTCCTTGTACTATTCTTTCACCGTTTTATAAGTCAAAAATGATAGCAAAGTAAAATAATTATATAAAAAGTAATTAGTTACACAAATTAGAAGATAAAGAGGAATGCAAGGCCTGTTTACACAAACCAACAAGTATCTAGCATAAGCCCAGTAAGAATATCTAAAACTGAAAAATGAAAAAATGAAAAAAAAAAAAAGAACTCCCTAAGGATACAAAAATATGTTTTGACAAACAGAAAGCCGCTCTTGGTTAGAAAGATTCAATTCAGAAAAGTCAGTTCTCCCTAAGTTAAACTACAAACTTATTCTGATTCTAATAATAATATCATCAGATATTTGTTTTTTCCTGAGGACTTTGGCAAGTTGATTATAAAGTTTATTTCCAAAACAAAACTAAGTTGAAAATCTCTGGAAAATAAGAGCAATTGGGGAGTGGGGTTAATCCTCCTCGGTATTAGACATGTCTTAAAGGTTCTGTAATTAAATGTGTGGTATTGGAATATAAATAGACCAATAGAATAGAAAATCTAGAATAGGCCCAATTTAAAAGAAAATTTTATGTATGCTGAATTAAATCAGTAGAGAAAAGATGATCTGGGATAACTGGATAACCAGATGGAAAAAGATAAAATTTGGTCCATTCTTCACATTATACACTAGGATAAATTCTAATTGAATCAGAGATTTAAATGTTGAAAAAAGAGAGAGATAGGGGGAGAAAGAAAGAAAGAAAGAAAGAAAGAAAGAAAGAAAGAAAGAAAGAAAGAAAGAAAGAAAGGAAGGAAGGAAGGGAGGGAGAAACCACATAGGTCCCAGAAGAAAGCATGGGTCAATTCTTCTACAACATAGGAATGGGAAAAAGTTTTAACCTATGGTTCAAAATCTAGAGTCCATAGGAAATGATCAATAAATTTCCCTATATATAATTTTTGCAAATAAACTTTTACATAGCAAAATCACATCAAGAAAGCAAAGACAATAACAAGTTGAAAAATATTAACTTATATCACAGACAATAATGGATCAATATTCCTAATATATAAATAACTAAAAATAGAAAATAAAAAGAGAAGTGATCTATAGAAAAATGGGTAAAACTGGCATGGAAAAACAAATGCAAATGGCTCTTCATCATATGAAAGATGCTCAATATAACTCACAGTGAGGGAGACATAAATGAAAAGGACATGGAGATACCATTCCAAAAGTTTAACTCTTGGCAAGATTTAGGAAACAGACATTGCCATACATTGTTTGTGGGAATGTAAAATGTTATATCTATAAAGGGGAATTTGTCAATATTCATAAAAAGTCATATATGTGTGTATCCTTTGACCCAGCCATCCCAATTCTAGAAATCTAACCCAGAGACACACTGGCAAAAATAGAAGATATATGTACAAAGCTACTCATTGCAATATAACTTATTATATTATCTTGCCCAGTAATTGACTAAATAAATGATACATTTACACAATTGAGACCCACAAAGAAATGAATACATTTGTGTGTGTATATGTGTACATGTATTTCTAAATACATATGCATAACCCTAAGATATATACTCTTTGTCTTAGCCATTCTATTTCTAGGAATTTATCTCATACAAATAATTAAAGACATATTAAAATTTGACTACATGGACATTCATTCTAGTATTATTAATCATAGTGAACCATTAGAAATAATCTAAATGTTTAGCAACAGGGGATTGATTAAAGTGTGTGTTCTGAACACAGAATTATTAGATAAATCCCCTCTCCAAAAAGTCACCCATTTACACAGATCATTATGAGTACCTTTCCATGGCACTCATCACCTTATACCTCATTTTTGATAGATATGCTTCTCCCTAGGATATATTTCCTAGGTCCAGGGGACCATGTATTGCTCATCTCCATACCTATTCCACCCTGACTCTTACCTTTGCCCCTCAAGACTGACCTGTACCTTACATACTCTAGGCCAAAAAGGTCAAATAGGTTTCAATAGCAGCAGTAGTCCTAATCATTTGCTGATGCTTCCTGGAGAACTGTGTTGGGAATGATTCTGACGCGGAGAGCAGTCTTAGTGAGAAATAGTGCTACAATAAATGCTATCTGTCACACACAGAGGAGAGAGTACAAAGACACCTATGCCATGCCTTGTATGGGAAACTACACAATGGTCACCCCAACCTTGAGTACTAATCATCCTAACAAATGCATTGACTCATCTTGTAACCCCCAGTCATATAAAAAACAAGGCCACTCACAAATAACCATTGTATATAGCAGACTATGTTAAAGGCATTTAGGAAAAATATAAATTACTGCAGTTTTTAATTCCAAAGGAAAAGACAGCTGGGGAGACCAGAGTCAGCTTTAAGGAGGATGTAGCGTGAGTCAGGCTATGAAAGATGGACAAAACATCCAAATGTAAACAACAAGAATTAGAAAGAAGGGCATTCCAGGCAGGGAACCAGTGTGAACAAATAGAAATACAGAATGGGAAAGAACGGGTCAGTGTGATGGACTGGCTATTCAGCATTCCATTTCTTCCTCACTGAACCCAAATTTCTTTTAGATCTCTGCCCCTCCCTCATGCATCAGGAAGACTGACTCCTCTCCCAGTTCTAAGCATGGTCCTGCCTGGTCGAAGAGCAATTGCCATTCATGATGTCAGTGACCCGTTGGGGAACAGCATGCACCCCGTTTCTGGAGGATGAGATATGAGGGCGAGTTTTCTAGGGGGGCTTCTTAGAAAGCTTATCTCTTAGAATAAGAAAAACACTGGAAAGACAGTGTCCTTTCCTCTTCAAGATGTCTCCATGTCTGGATATGATGCTTGGAACAGTGGCAGCCAATTGCTTCTGGTCTGAGGTTGGAATCCAAGGCTGACGGTAGCAGAGCAGAGAGGTGGGATCCCTGATGCCATCACTGACCTGCTATGGCCACCATCCCTGTAGCCCACACAATCTCTGGAATCCCTGTTATGTGAGAGAATGCGCTTCCTTTCTCTATAAGTCACTTTAGGTTCCTGATCATGGCGGCTGAAAGCATTCTGAGTCGTTAGGAAGTGGTGAGCAGTCCTGGTTGGTGAGAGCAGAAGGCACCTGGAAGGAACTCGAGGGAGAGATCACTGGGGACATCGGCTGGGGCAGACCTCACAAGACCCTGCACGCCAGGCCAAGGAAGTTGTAAATAATGGGGAGCCACTGAGAGTTTTGGTAAGTAACGGGGAGCAGATTCTCAGAACAGATGGGATAAATACTCGTGCAAATGCACGGTGCAGCTAGCAAAGGACCCAATTTGATGGGGACTTCTTTCTCCTGAACGAAATATGCATCTTCTGAGCAGCATCTTAACCAGACTGAGAACAATATGGAAAGGACGTGGGCGTGAGTGACGATCAAGTTCTCCGGCTCTGGTCTCAATGGTCACACTCATACACAAATGCTGCCCTTGGCTGCAGTCTCACCAGCATCATGTGTGAAGCCAAACAGTTGGTTTCTCTGCTTTCCTTGGCAATGGCAGAGCCCCAGTTGGAGCCCCATGTTTGTGCTAAACTCCAGGCGGCACAATTCTGATTTATAACTTTTTAAATTATTATAAATGTGATTTCTTTCCATTGTGGAAAAATTGGAAAATACATGTAACAAAAAGAAAGTTAAAATACTTCTCAATCTAGCTCCCAAAGATAAATAACAGATAACATTTTGTTGTATCCATTTCAGACTTTATCTACCTCTATGCATATACATTTAGCAAACAAAAATGATATCATTATATATGTATTGTTTTGTCATCTTTTTCAGTAATATATTGCGAAAGACTTCTCATGTCAATAAACATTTTTCTATAACATTATTTTTACTGGTTCCATGAATTTTATTTGCTCGGCCAGTGCCCATGTTTGACTATACCTTATTATTTTTAATGTTTGCTATTATTTACATAGATGTTCCTGCAATAACACAATTTACATACATTGTCCTATTATCATCTTAGAATAGAATACCAGAAGTAAAATTGCTAAACAAACAATTAGAATAAAAAATAAAGTAAAAATAATAATTTCAAAATCTCTTCTTAGCAAAGTATACCAATGAGAAAAGTGTCTCCTCCATATAAGGCCTCCAGGCTACAATTCCCAAGCTTTTAAAATATCTATTTAAAATATATTTAGATATGTACCAACACACCCATTTATATAACTCAATAGGTATATGTCTATATACATGCAAATTATAGATTTATTTACAAACATAATAGTTCTGTTGTGCTTATATGAAGATTTGTGACTAGTTCATATCACTGTCTTAGCAACACTCCCATCTTCTTCCTGAAAGTGGATGGGATTATGCTTTCAAAGTGGGGCCACCAGCCCAACTGATGCCAACAGGGATAGCAAAATAGATGATGAAAATTATTGCCAGAGGCAGGTGACTTCAAACACCTGAAGTTCACTGTGAATTGCTCTCTAAAACCTTTCAGTTTTCTTGTTCTTTGCACCTGAGAATGACTGGGCGCCACCTCCCCCTTTCCGCCGTTGCCATAATGCACATACACACGCAGTGTCCGGTGACTTGGCTGTACGGCTGACTTTCTCAGTGTTGTCATCCAGCCTCTCTGTTACTCAACTGTGCAACCTGTGAAGTGGGACTGCAAGGTGTGGTGTGGTGTGATGGAAATTTGGGGTTCCAGTTCCATGATAACAATGGACAGGTAGCATTCTAAGAGACCAGACTGGGGTGACAGAGTCAAGCCAAAGCGGTTTTCTAGAGTCACAGTGGACAATGCCAAGAGTGGAGTCAAACACAAGCGTCAATGTCGATGCCGTGGTGAGCAGGGAATGCACTCTGGAGGATTTGCATGGCCAACCAAGTTGTCCCTCTGGGTTGTGATTCCCTGGCATGAGGCCCCTTTGTGGAGCCAAGCACACACTTCCCTGATCATTCTGTGGAATATCTTAAAGGCAGCACCCACCACTTGCTAAGGGTTGAACCAACCATCTGCAAGTTAAACCAGAATATTGGAGTCACTTTGCACAATGGTTAAGACCTAGAAATCAAACCACTGACTGCACACATTTTCGTAATATTCAACCACATTTGTTTATTCATTTAAAAACACTTATTGAATATATGCCATATTTAAGTCCTGTGCCAAGCTTTGAGGATTCAGAGGTGAATAAGGCATAGTCCCTGCCCCTAGGAAAGTAACAGTTTAATGGGTTTGAGACACACGCACACATTCAATAGATTGTGTTGGTCACAATGATAGGGAATGGAAAAATTGTTCTGAAGTACTTTTGAGTAGTGGTTGATGGAAGACTTCATGGAAGAGGTGGCATTCAAGCCAAGAACTACAAATATGCAGAAGTGAGTCAGAAGGAGATTGAATGGCACGAGCGTGTTCAGGTACAGGTGGTGGCTCAAGCAAAAGTGAGAGCTTAATAGACTGTTGGCAGCTGCTTGGAATTTGGAGTGACCAATCAGAGGGAACAAGGGGGAAGCCAGAGAGGTAATCAAGGGCCATGCAGGAGCTTGTAGACATTGCTAAGGAGTGTGGACCTCACCCTAGGAATGAGGGAACCACTGAAATGTTTTAAGCAGAAAGATGGCCAGATCGATATTTTAGAAAGATCATCAGGGTGAATGGAAGGAGCAAAGCTGGAAGATTTCCTTTCCCTACTTAGATTCTGTTCTTTATTCATTAACATTTGTTGAGTGTCTACTAAGTATCAGAGCCTGTGTTAGGCACTCGAGGTAGAAAGAGTAGGGCATTCACCTTGCTAGAAAGCAGTTGGCCACCCTGGGCGGCTATGTGCTGGTGTGATGGTGGCTTCAGGAGTGCATGTCATTAGAACTTAAGCACACTGTATTTTCTATGAAAAGCACCACGAAACCTCCCCCTTCGCTTTGGTTTCAATAAGAAGGCAGTACTCCCATCCCCCGTAATCCAATTAAAACAGCTCTCGGTGGCTGAGAACGCCAGCCTGGCCATGCAGAAAGCTCCTGGCTGTGGACCATGTCCCATTCCTCGAGCTCGGCCTGAGCTGCTGGGCCCTTGCTCCTCCCCTGAGCCGTTTCCATGGGCTGCTGGCCATACTCTGAAAAATGCACAGGTTGCCAAACTGTCAGCAAAAGCTTTAATGAATGGTTCTAATTACATTCAAGTAGCAGAGCCCACTGCCATTTTAATCAAATCTGGGCCTGGCAAGCTCTCTGGCAGGAATTCAAGAGAAAGCCTCATGAAAATCCTGCCAAAACACTAATCACCTTTTATCCGAAATTTGCCTGATGGAGGCCTGGATGTAAAACGCTCAGGGGGGAAGAAAAAAAAAACCCCAACAACAACAACGGTTTGGATATTTTAAGGAGCTTATTTCGGGGCTTGCAATAAATTATTCTGTGAGGGGAGGGGAGAAAATTCCAAATGAGGAGTTGCCTGGTGACTTCCCTTCGGGAACACAGTCCTCCAGCATGAGGAGGGGCGAGCCCCCCAGGGCCTGAGACAGGCCTGCTCAGCCAGGTCCCAACTCACCTTCCACACTGACAGCCAGGACCACGTGGCCCCGCCAGAATCCAGCTCTATGTCCTTGCGTCATCTCGAACCTACATCCTGTCACTAACTGGAGTTCTTCCAATCTGAACCAGGGTGGTGATTAATAACTTAAAAAATAAAAGATGGCTTTCAGATGAACTACTGCGGTTCTCAAAAGCTAAAAAGGATGGGGCTTCTTCTGCTGAGTTATTTGAGGCAAGGACAGAGGCAATAGGAAAACTGAAACCCAGACAACTTGCAACTATATTCTAGCCAGGGCGAAACAGAAAGGAAAGGTTTGATGACAAACCAGGTTCCTCTCCCCCGGGACAGAACAAGAAGAGAAGGATTCAAATTGCAGCAGGAGGGAATTCTTTACAAATAAAAAAAAAAAGAGTTTCCTGACAATGAGGAGAGGCAGTGAATAGGGAACAGAGATAAGGGGCAAAAACTCCTTCGCTCATGGCCTCTCCCCTTGGAATACACTGCCAGGGGTTCCCACACGCCATCCCATTTCTAGGAGCTGGTTGCCCTCAGGTAACAAAAGGCAGGACTCTAACATTTAATCCTAACTCCTTAAATACCTCAGCCAGTAGCGACCCGGGCTTGTTAGTGGGTTTTTCAACCTTAAAATCTATTTCCCACAATTTTATATCTTCCTCCCTGTAATGAGGCCTCCAAGTGCCTGGGATGCAAGGGGGTCTGGAATCCCTCACAGTGTTTGACACATGAAATTGGAAGCTCTGTTTTCAAATCCAATCTCTGCCATTGGCTAGTTATATGACCTGAGCCTCAGGTTTTTGTCACTTATAAAATGAGGATTAAAATACCTACTCTGCCCACACTACAGAATACTTGCAAGGATTGCATATAAATATATATATATGTAAACTGCACTGCAATCATAAAAGCCTTTTACAAATATTTGCTCATTTCTTTATTTTTGTATAAAAGTGGCTATAGAAGAAGAGTCTGAAGATTTGAAGTTAAGTCTTAAATGGCACTTATTCATTGCCCGCATGAATCCACACTTTAGTTTCCTCATCTGTATAATGGGTACAGTACTGCCTCATAGACTTGTTGAGAGAACTGGATACAATAATAAAGGTGAAAGCACTATGAACAATAAAACAGTAGAGAAGTATGATTACAACAAAACAAGGTTACTGTGGGCCCTAAATTATACTGGTTGGATCCTAGAGATATGCCAAGATTAAAAAATTGTTCAAAGTCTGCAATTCAATTTGGGGAGAACAAACATTACAACAAAATGAATGTCTATCCAAGCAATAGTTTTCCCGACCCCATTCAGGTGATGGAGTCCAACTCAGGCTACCACATTGCTAGAAGGTTCGGGGAGCAGGCCTCCAGGATCAACACTTCCAGAAGATAGAGCATATTCCAAACTATAAAATGTAATTCCTTCAGGGCTTAGGGAAGAACATTTGGTAGGCAAATTGTCAATGGACATTTTTACTCCTTATCTATAAAATATCTTAAGATCATGGAATAAGCCTCTCTTTCATCTTTGAAAAACTTGGACTTTAAAAAAATGTCCAATTCAAAAAGCCAAGAGACATATGAAAACATGCTCAAAGTCACTAATCATCCGAGAGATGTAAATTAAAACAACAATGAGGTACCATCTCACACCTGTCAGAATGGCTATCATCAACAAATCAACAAACGACTAGTGCTGGAGAGGATGCGAAGAAAAAGGAACACTCGTGCACTGCTGGTGGGAATGCAGACTGGTGCAGCCACTATGGAAGACAGTATGGAGTTTCCTCAAAAAGTTAAAAATGGAACTGCCATTTGACCCAGTGATCCCACTTCTAGGAATATATCCCAAGAAACCAGAAACACCAATCAGAAAGGATATATGCACCCCTATGTTCACAGCAGCATAATTTACCATAGCTAAGATTTGGAAACAGCCTAAGTAAGTGCCCATCAGCAGATGAGTGGATTAAAAGTCTGTGGAACATCTACACAATGGAATACTATGCTGCTGTAAAAAAGAAGGAACTCTTACCATTTGCAACAGCATGGATAGAACTGGAGAACATTATGCTAAGTGAAATAAGCCAGTCAATGAAAGAAAAATACCACATGATCTCACTCATTTATGGATAATAAAGAGCATTATAAACTGATGAACAAAAATAGATACAGAGGCAGAGCAGCCTCGAACAGACTGTCAAACTACAGTGGGAAGGCCAGGGAGGGTTGGGGGGCGGGGGAGGGGGTAAGAGATCAACCAAAGGACTTGTATGCATGCATATAAGCATAACCAAAGGACACAAGACACTGGGGGGTAGGGGAGGCCGGGGGAAAGTCAAGGGGGGGGGGAGGAGACATATGTAATACTCTTTGTAATACTTTAAGCAATAAAACAAAATTAAAAAAATAAATAAAGTGAATGCTATTAAACCAAAAAAAAAGTCCACAAAATGGAAATATGGTCACATAACCAAATCCTATATAATCTCTCTATATAAAAGACTAATATGCTAAGTGTCTGACCATCCGACCAGTCACTATGATGCGCACTAACCACCAGGGGCTGCCGAGCTGCAGAGACTTGGAAGCGGTGGTTCTCGGTGACACACCCCAAAACTAGAGAGGAGGGAGCCTGATTCCTTGAAGAGCTGTGCAATTCCACCTTCGGCCGTGGGTTATGTTGTTGCTGGGGGACTGTCGGCCCCGAATCTGGTTTACTGCACACTTGTGTTTGCGTTCCACACCCTGTACAACAGCAACTTTGCTCCAGGACCCCTCGGGGGATGTCGGAGAGCCAGTTTCGGCCAGATCCCCACAGGCCAGGCTGAGGGGCCCCACCGGTGCAGGTATCCCCCCACCGGGCCTCTAGTATGAATATAAAAGTGTGGTGGGGACACTTAAGAACAGTACCCATAGGCCATGGAGGGTCTATTTTACTGAGGATACAAAAGAGAGGAAAAACATAAGCAGGTGAATAAGTAAACAGACAAGATGAGGTAGGCTCAATAATGGCCATATCCTAATCCCAGGAATAGGCGCATGTTACCTTATATGGCAAAAGGGACTGTGCATGTGTGACTGAGTTAAGGATTTTGAGATGTGGAGATTATCTTGGATTACCCAGGTGAGCCCTGAATGTAAAACAAGGCTCCTTACAAGAGGGATACAGGACTTTCAGACAGAGGAGACGGTGATGGGATGGTGGGAGCAGGGCGAGAAAAGACTGTGGTGCAGGAACACAAACCAAGGGATGTGGGCAGCTGAGAAAGGCAAGGAGCTGCTTCTCCCCTCAGCCTCCAGAAGGAACCAGCCCTGCCAGCATCCCCTGACTCACTTTAGACTTCTGACCTCCGGAACTGTAAGAGAAGAAATACAGTGGTTTTAAGCCACTACGCTGGCGGTAATTTATCATGGTAACGACAGGAAACTAATACAAAGATCATATGAGCTGATGATGCGTTTGGTTAAGAGAATAAAGGGGGACCTGATGGGTGTGACTGGCTGTGTGGGGACAGGCTTCTGCCTTCAGCCAGGCGGTCAGGGCAGGCCGCTCTGCAGGGGTGTCAGTGACAATGTGCTCAGGACGGAACGGGCCAGCTTCTCCGTTGCCTTGTCCTCTCCACAGGAAAAGGAGGCTCACAGGCTGTGGAGAGTTCGACATTGTTGGTACAAAGCAGAAAGGCTCACTCAGATCACTTCAAGGGATGAATTTATTGAAAGGATACACGTGGAAGTAAAGAAACCAAGACCCTCACACTGGGACAAGTTGCAAGGAAATGGAGGGGGGAAAAATCTTCCTTCTAGACACAGAACAGAGTTGTTCAGAAATGGGAAGTTGCTCAGAATCCAGTGCCTGACACCAGCAATAATAGAAATTGAAAATCCTCAGCCTCCACCCCTCTGTGTAGCTGACTTTTGTCTCTGTCTCTGCTTCTTTCCATGTGTCTTTCTGCTTTGGCTCCAAATATCAATGACTTCTTACTCTCCTAAACGCACTCATTAAACTCTCCAAAAGAAAACACTGGATTTATCCAATTCTTCCCCATCCTCCCTCATTTGCAATTGGCCAGCCTAGAGATTGGCTGCCTGTAGGTCAAGTGTCCATCCCTGAACCAATCAGCTATGGCCGGAGTAACCAGGTTGCTCGGGCACCAACACGTGCAGAATGGCCAGGAGCACAGCAAAGAGGAGCGGGATCAGGCCTGCTGCTTCCTCCTCAAGAGGCTGTGGGTGGGGCAGGAACGCACCCCACGGACTCGTCTCAATAAGCCCAAACTCCCGGAGCGTGAAGCCTGTTCCCTCTATGTTACCTCACCAGTGTCTCAGTGCTCTTCTTACGTAAAGAAAGCACAGATCTATGCAGAATCACAGTACCAAAGCTTGTACATACCTCCTGTCATTTGAAGTAGTCAAGCAGCAGCGTTGTCAAGATTATACGGACAGGATTTCTTGGCTCTGGGGTCTGACCCCAGGGGTTTTTCTTAGAAGCCACCTGCCTTTCCTGAGCTGTCAGATGTGTGGAAGGATCAGCTGAATCTGTACCCAATAGATGCAAGGGAAGCTGGTCCAGATGACCTCTAGGTTGTGACCCCTGCTTAAAGGCATGATTCTCTGACATTTCAGACCATCCTGTGGGATGGAGCAGGAACAGAGAGCAAGGAGGAACCAGAGGTCAAGAGAAGGCAAGAGAGCCCAGTTCCTCTTCCTTCGCCAGAGCCCATAGCTGAACCCTGGTGGGCGTTTCATGGGGCCAGGGAGAGCGGACCTGTCTTCCCTTCAGCCCCTGTAGATGGAGCCCCTGTGGTGACTTTGGGGACAGGAGGGAAGTTCCTATGGGGTCCATGAAGGATGAGAAGGTAGGACTCAATTGTTTCAGGGACCCCAAGTATGAAGATCCTTTCATGGTGTATCTTTTTAAGTCCTAACCATAGGCCAGAGTGCAAGGAGATCCTTATTAGCCCATTTCACTGATGAGGAAATGGGAAGTTGTACAGGTGACTATGCAGGATGCCCAGAGATCGCTGACCTCTCTGTAAAGCATCATCCCACCTGGGCAGCTGACAGTGCAATGAGCTTCCGATCCTGCCTCCTTTCTGCCAGCTCCCTGCCCCTCCCATCCCACACACAGCCTTGTGCAAGGAGTCCTTCTGCATCTAATAACCACTGTTGTACTGCAGACAAACCTAGAACTGACAAGATCTGGCCTGGGACAGATGGCCACCAGGCACAGCTGAGGGAGGAGGAGGAAGAGGGAGCCCAGGCTCCATCACTTATAAAGCAGAGAGCCCTTGTGAAAGCCACTTCCCCTCCCAGCCTCTGTGCCCTCAGCTGCAAGATACTTACAAACACTCTGCCAATTTACAGGGCCAAGGTAAGGAGTAACACAAAGACCGTTTGTGGAAGTGCTTTGCAAACAATAAAGCATCCTATTATTGTAGCCAGAAGGAAGGTTACTTGGCCAGACTAGACTATCTCTCCAGGAACTGAATTCCCTCGTCTCCTCCTTCACTGTCCCTGCTCTCTCACTTCCAATTCCAGCTGCCATCAGCAGTACCGGAAGGTTGGGGTCTTCCTCTGAGCATCTTTGTATTCTCATCAGCTCAATAACTGAAGGAATGGTTGTGCAGTGTTTTACGTTCTCCATATTTTTTCATGTAAACCATTTTGTTCATTCCTCACAAAACCCCGATGTTCATCACAATCCTATCACGTGAGCACTAACTAAGGGCCAAGGATTGCTACTAGCACCTTTATCTCAAGTAATCATCACAACAACTCAATGAGGCAGGTGTACTATTATCATCTCCCTATTCTAGATGGGGAAGCTAGAGCACAGAGAGGTCAGGGAACTTGCCCAGGGTCACACAGTAAGTACGTAGCGGAGTTGGGATGCACTCCCAGGGTGGCTGGCCCCAAAGACTATGCTCTTTACAACATGCTAAGCTGGCTCCCAATATCTGCCCGGTAGTGCCTACTTCATTTTCCTTTACATATGCTATGCCATTCAACCATCACCATAGCCCTAGAGGTAGTTAATGTCATTGCACTAAAAAGAAGCAGTAAAGTGATTTTTATGAATCTTCACAGTAACAGAATGGGATGCATACCAGGTCTTCCCACCCGAGTCTGGTTCTCTTTCCGCCACACGTACCTTTCTGATAAAAAGGTAAAAAACAAGCTCTTGTCAAGGTGCTCTGAGCTCATTGAGATAACAAAGGGCAAGTGGTTTGATTTTCTTTGGAAGAAAGGTTCTTGAGAAACTTAACATTTGATTATTGTTCCTGCGATTTCAGTGAGGAGCAGCAGTGTGGGGGTGATGCCAAATATCAATCAGCCGCCGCCGCCGAACAAATCAGTCATCTTCTGGGTAAGTGCGCGCATCAAATTAGCATTTGAGGAGTGAGGCGGAGAATGAGATTTCTAATAAGTCTCTCTCCAACATCTACACCAGCCTCCAGAGATTCGCTGCAGATATTTCTGACATCCAACATTCATAGGACTTTCCCCAAGAAAGTTAGTAATCTTAAAACTCTCCCAGACGATCAGCATCTCTGCTTCAAAATTGTAACAATAATGATTCTGAAAAAAAAGCAGTAAATTCTACTTCCTTATTTTCCAATTTCACATACCCCACAGTGGTCAGATGTGGGATGTCGTTGATTTCTGAAGAAATCACTAGTTTTACCCAGTGGAATTTTTGCAAGGGTGGAAACTTACGAAAGGTGATTACTTAGTCAAATAAATAAACAATCATTCCCCATAGACACATGAAAGTTAAGATATAATCTTTCACCTTGAGTAGCTTGAATTGACCTACAAACATGGAAAGACATATGGTAGCAATAGAGGCCATTTTTTCCCCTGGTAAATTCCACTTTTATTCTTTTGCCGAGATTAGTGTAAAAATTCTAATTATTTTTATGGTTCTTAATATGCTCCATTAACTCTTTTTCCCCAACATTATTGAGATCTAATTGACATATAAGACGGTATAAGGTTAGGTGTACAATGTGATGATTTGATATGTATATATTGCAAAATAATGATGACAATAAGGTTAGTTAACACATCCTTCATCTCACATAATAAATTTTGTGTGCATAGTGAGAATATTTAAGACTTACTCTCTTAGCAACTTTCATGTATATGTAACACAGAATTGTTAACTATAGTCACTACGCTGAATATTAGATATCTAGGACTTTTATTTTGTAACTGGAAGTTTGTAACCTTGACCAACATCTCATTTCCCCCACCTCCAGCACCTGGCAACCACCATTGTACTCTCTGTTTCTATGAGTTCAGTTTTTTTTTGTTGTGTTTTTGTTGTTGTTGTTGTTTTGGTTTCACAAGTGAGATCATACAGCATTTGTTTTTCTCTGACTTATTTCACTTAGCATAATGCCAATAGAGGTCATTTTGGAGTATGTGTCCCAGCTCTGCTACTAGCTCTGTACTTTTGGGCAAGATACTCTCTTTAACCCTTAAACCTTAGTTGCCTTATCTGTAAACTGGGAACAATGATAATACCAATAATAGTAAGAATTAATTGGGCAACTACCATATATCAGATACGGGTAGAAAGCTGAAGATACAGCATATAACAAGACAGGCAAGGTCCTCGATGAAGCTTATGTGCTAGGCAGTGGTTCTCAACCTTCTGGCCCTTTAAATACAGTTCCTCATGTTGTGACCCAACCATAAAACTATTTTCGTTGCTACTTCATAACTGTAATGTTGCTACTGTTATGAATCATAATGTAAATATCTGATATGCAGGATGGTCTGAGGCGACCCCTGTGAAAGGGTCATTCAACCGCCAAAGGGGTCGCGACCCACAAGTTGAGAACCGCTGTGCTAGAGAGACTCACTAATTGTAATTATAACATAGTATTAATATTACTTATTTATTTGTTGATTGGAATTTGGCCCTTTCTTTTTACATGACATTTTTGCCTTAGAAAAGAATGTGTTACTTTAATAAAAATTATTTTCTTTTTCATACTTAGAGATTGTTTTTTACTGTTGTTAAAAGTAATGGTATATGATTTGCCTTATAGACAAAAAAAAAAGAAAGAAAGATTAAATTTGCTAGACAAGCCAGGCCTGGCAATTTCCTAAGACATCAAAGAAGCCTGGGGAGATATAAGGTTTTCTCAGAACAATCTCTGAAGAATGCACCCTCATTATTGAGCCCTCTCTGAATGTATACTCTGGAGCTCCCTCATAGAGGTGGAAATGATCGCCTGTACTGCATAGACAAAACCACCTGATGCCTTCTCTTTGGGACTCAAGCAGTCTTCTCTGCTTCTGAGGCGTGTGAACAGTTTTATCTGGAAGCTCCGCCAAGGCTCCAGGGCCTCCTTCTGTAAGTTTGCATGTCACTTCCGCCCAGTCTTTACTGCTGGAAGCAAAGCTTTGAAACAAAGGACACAGAGATGAAGATTTGACCCCCAATTCACCTCTGCTTTTATGTATTAACAAAGATACTCCTAATTAATCTCCCCCCTCCCCCCTTTCTTTTTCAGAGAGGAAGGGAGAGGGAGAGAAAGAAACATCAATGATGAGAGAGAATCATTGATAGGCTGCCTCCTGCACGCCCCCTACTGGGGATCGAGCCAGCAACCCGGGTATGTGCCCTGACTAGGAATAGAACCAGTGACCTCTTGGTTCATGGGTCAACACTCAACTACTGAGCCACACCGGCTGGGCCTAATTAGTCTTTTTGATAAGTGGGTAAGCATTCTAACAGTTTTAAAAAAATTTTTAATGGGGTAAACATTCCTGGAAATTCAGAACAATAAAAGATTAGAGACAGAGGAACACTCGAGCCTATGAATCCAACCTCCTTTGTTCAGAGCTGAGGGGATGGGGTTTTAGAGAACGGAAGGTCCTATAACTAACACCTGGGAAACCGGGGACCATGAACCAGGTTTTCTGACTCCCAATCTAGTGCTCCCTCCACCTCTTGATCAATTTACAACCTGGAGCAGGAAATTTGACTATCCTTCTAATCTCCTCCCAACTTGTGCAGCTACAAAAATAGATACAATCTGGAAGCCCAGCCATGCCAAATATTGTGGCAGACTTCCCAGCCTCACTCTCCTCCTCCCCCAGCTGATGGGAAGTTGAAGCTCCATAACGCTCTTGCTAGAAATATAAAAATTATTTCTCTTTTATTCTTCCTTGGATCTAAATCCCACTGCCCAACTAGATTCAATGCCCATTCAGGATGCTCTATCCAGAGAGGAGGGATCAGATAGGTCATCAGATAAAGAGAGTCTCCTATTTTAGATTCTACAGATTTGAAAATATGAGAAAATTGTAAATATTTGTATTTTTAAAAAGGCCTAGACCAATGATAAAAACAAAACAACACATGAAAGCTTCAAGGAAAACCTAACATGGCTTCATGAGGTCTTTCTACAGAGAGGAAATGTTGAAAAGAGAGACACAGAAAAGATTGGGTTTATTAAAAAATTAATTTCAAATGTTGGCTGAAACCTATGAGAGAAGCATCACAGAAACAAAAGACAAGAGCATTTGAACATAGAAACTGAATTCAAGAAATTGTTTTTCTTCATGCTGGTACTTGGCAGAATACTGGAAATAGTACATGGAGACATACGCACAAGGATGCCCATTGTAGCATTATTTGTAATAGAAAGAAATGGAAATAATCTAAGTCTCCCTCCATAGAAGGCTGGTTAGAATAAAGTTGTTTCAAAACAGATGGCTAAACTATATGTCCTGACAGAATGGTGTGCATTCTGTCCTAAGTGGTAAAAAAGCATTCTGTCCTAAGTGGTAAAAAAGCAAATCAAAATATTATATAATATGATCTCATTTGACCAAATAGAAACAATTATATTTGTGTATATATATATATATACAGAAAATTTCTAGAAAGATATGCAAGAAAATTAATTGTTGGGAATTATTAATAGGAAGAGCAGGAGAATAAGAGGTTTTATTGTTGCCTTTCATTCTTCTAATGTGAAGGTTTACCATGAGAATATAATACTTCTAATATATTTTTTAAACCCTACAAAAATAAAATTTTTTAAAGAAATAAAAATATTCCAGAATTTATTTTTAATCACAAAATGTATTAATAAAGAGTTCAAAACATAAAAAATGAATATAAAAGAATGTCTTCCTCTATCTCTTTTTTCAATGTCCTATAGTTTTCTAAGTACAGGTCTTTTACCTCCTTAGTTAAGTTTATTCCTAGGTGTCTTAATTCTTTTGGTGCAATGGTAAATGGGATTTTTGTTTGTTTGTTTGTTTCTCTTTCTGTGAGTTCATTATTTGGTGTGTAAAAAGGCCATAGATTTCTGGGTGTTAATTTTGTATCCTGCTACATTGCTGAATTCATTTATTAGGGCTAGTAGCTTTTTTATGGAGTCTTTGGGGTTTTCTATGAGTAGTATCATGTCATCTGCGAATAAGGACAGTTTTACTTCTTCTTTTCCAATTTGGATGCCTTTTATTTCTTCTTCTTGTCTGATCGCTATGGCTAGCACTTCCAGTACTATATTGAACAGGAGTGGTGAAAGTGGTCATCCCTGTCTTGTTCCCATTCTTAGGGGAGATGAGTTTAGTTTTTGCCCATTAAGTATGATGTTGGCTGTAGGTTTGTCATATAGGCTTTTATTATGTTGAGGTATGATCCCTCTATTTCCACTTTGCTGATAGTTTTTATCAAGAAAGGGTGTTGGGTTTTGTCAAATGCTTTTCTGCATTGATTAATATGATTATGTGATTTTTGTCTCTCAATTTGTTTATGTGATGTATCACATTTATTGATTTGCGGATATTGTACCATCCTTGCATCCCCGAAATAAATCCCACTTGGTCATGGCGTCTGATCTTTCTAATGTAATGCTGAATCTGATTTGCTAGAATTTTGTTGAGGATTTTAGCATCTATGTTCATCAAGGATATTGGCCTGTAGTTCTCTTTTTTGTGGTGTCTTTATCTGGTTTTGGAATTAGGGTAATGCTGGCTTCATAGAAAGAGCTTGGAAGTGTGCCTTCCTCTGAGGAAGACATAAATAAATGGAAGAACATACGTGTTCATGGATTGGTAGAATCAACATCATTAAAATGTCCAAAGCAATCTACAGATTCAATGCAATCCCCATTAAAATACCAACAGCATATTTCAAAGATATAGAACAAACTCTCTAAAAATTCATCTGGAATAAAAAAAGAGGCTGAATAGCCACAGCAATCCTGAGAAAGAAGAACAAAGTTGAAGGGATCACAATACCAGATATCAAGCTATATTACCAAGGCACAGTTCTCAGAACTGCCTGGTACTGGCACAAGAACAGACATATGGACCAATGAAATAGAATGGAGAACCGAGAAATCAACCCAAGCCATTATGCTCAATTAATATTTGACAAAGGAGGCAAGAGCATACAATGGAGTCAAGATAGTCTCTTCAATAAATGGTGCTGAGAAATTTGGTCAGATACATGCAAAAAATGAAACTAAATCACCAACTTACACCATACACAAAAACAAACTCAAAATGGCTAAAGGACTTAAATGTAAGATGGGAAACCATAAAAATCCTACAAGACTCCATAGGAAGCAAAATAGCAGACATATGTTGTAGCAATTTCTTTACTTATACAGCTCCTAGGGCAATGGAGACTAAGGAGAAAATAAACAAATGGGACTACATCAAAATAAAAAGCTTCTGCACAGCAAAAAAACCCCACAAAAACCATCAACAAAACAACAAGAAAGCTCACTGCATGGGGGAACATATTTGCCAATGGTATTTTAGATAAGGATTTAATCTCCAAAATTTACAGAGAACTCATACAACTTAACAAAAGGAAGATAAATGATCCAGTCAAAAAATGGGCAAAAGACCTAAATAGACACTTTCTGAAAGAGGACATACAGAAGGCGGAGAGACATATGAAAACATGCTCAAAGTCACTAATCATCCGAGAGATGCAAATCAAAACAACAATGAGGTACCATCTCACACCTGTCAGAATGGCTATCATCAACAAATCAACAAACGACAAGTGCTGGCAGGGATGTGGAGAAAAAGGAACCCTTGTGCACTGCTGGTGGGAATGCAGACTGGTGCAGCCACTGTGGAAGACAGTATGGAGTTTCCTCAAAAAGTTAAAAATGGAACTCCTATTTGACCCAGTAATCCCACTTCTAGGAATATATCCCAAGAAACCAGAAACATCAATCAGAAAGGATATATGCACCCCTATGTTCATAGCAGCACAATTTACAATAGCTAAGATTTGGAAACAACCTAAGTGTCCATCAGCAGATTAGTGGATTAAGACTGTGGTACATCTACACAATGGAATACTACCGCTATAAAAAAGAAGGAACGTTTACCATTTGCAACAGCATGGATGGAACTGGAGAGCATTATGCTAAGCGACATAAGCCAATTGGAGAAAGATAAATATCACATGATCTCACTCATATGTGGGATATAATGATCAACATAATTTGATGAACAAGAATAAATCCAGAGACAAATGGCAGGGGAGGGGAGGGGTTAGAGAGCAACCAAAGGACTTGTATGCATGCATATTAGCAGAACCAATGGACACAGACGCTGGGGGCTTGCCCGGGTTGGGAATGGCAGGCGGGGGTGGGGGTGGGGTGGGGGTGGGGGGGTTGTCAATCCGGAAAAAAAGGAGACATATGTAAAACTTTAGACAATAAAAACTTCAGACAATAAATAAAAAAAATGTCCAATGGGTCTCCAACCAAATAAATCCCTTTTCTTCCTTCCCGAAGACTGCAGCCCTTGGATAGAATTTTTATCCTTCCCATCCTTGCCATCACCCTCTGTAATGCTGACAACATGTGCTTTGTTTGCCTCAATCTACTTATCAATGATTTGGAAGAAGACTGAAAAGCCATGTTTTCAGTATTCACTAACTTTTTACTTATTACACTAATTTTCTTTTCTTCCCACTATATAAAAGCATTTCAATCTCTGAACTTGGGATGGGATCATTTCTTTTTCATGTTAACAACTTGCCTGTTTACATACTGTCTGATTCCATTTACATATATGATGTTCTGGAAAAGGCAAAGCTATAGCAATCGGGAAGAATTGGGGGTGGAATAGAGATTGACTACAAAGGGGCAGTGTGAGTGAATATATTTAGAAGATGAAATCATTTTGTGTCATGATTGTGGTAGTAGATATATGACTCTAAGCATTTCAAAACCATAAAACTATACACCGTAAAAGCATGAATTTTATGGTCTGTAAATTTAAAAATAAATCCAAAAAATCTTGCCTTGATATCCTAATCTCTATAATAAAAATAACATTAGTAATTATAAATAATAATACAAGATACAAAAATAAATGCTAGCTCCTCAGTTCAACAACTTACAATTGAAAAGAGGTAAAATATCTGGATGGGCATACAACTCATATCATCATCTGGACCCTGCCTGCCTACCCAATTTTATCTCCAGTCACTGCTCTTCCCTCTCATTTCTCATCCCTAGTCCTAAATATACCAGTTTGTTTCTTGCTTTTGTTCCTTTACACAAATTCTTAACTGATAATGTCTTTGCCCCACTACCTCCTACAGCACCCTTGAAAACCCTTCAGCCTTCAAAACCCAGCCCAGCCATCACCAGCTCCCTGACTCCTGTAGAAATTATGCTTATTTCCATTGCCACCCTCGTGATGCGGGACTGTGATTAAGTATCAATGTGTCATCATCTATTAATCTGAGCTCCTAAAGAATGGATACTGGTTCTTTTTATTCATTTCTGAATCCCCAAAACTCAGTACAATTTGGTTACACAGTCTAGCACAATAAATAAATATTTGTAGACTTTAAACAATTTTAAATGACTTTTTTTTTTCTGATTAGGCAAACGAAATCCCTAATTATGTGTTTGAAGGAGGGCGCATATTTCTCCAAAAAAATTTTTTCCTAACAATACAATCAGTTTTCCCTTTTCCAGCAATTTGTTACTATTTTGGAGCAATGTCATATAGAAGCAATCAGCAGTAATCCATTTTATAGCGTGTTTTGCAAGAAACATTCCCAACATCTCACATTGGTCCCGTTTCCTCTAGTTTTCAGGTACTGCTGTAAATAAGCTTGTGATACCTTATGCAGTGGTCAGTTCCTAGTTCTTCCCTGCAGCCCCTTATACTTAAGCGGACTGAAGTGTATTTGATTTCAGCTGGGACTTATCCTGACGCATTCAAAAGCAAAGGGAGAAATTCTGGCAGGCCACAAAGACTCTTTGAAAGGACTGTGATACATTGCTGCAGGAATCTTAGACTGTTGCTTACAGTAACACCCATGTGCCTTCCTCAAATACTCAGAGATCTGAGGGATTGGAGGAAAGGATTTCCCACCCTGTATTCTGTGTTCACCAAAGCTGATCTCATTCCCTGGCTCTGGTAATGGAATAGGTCAAAGACATCTGACTGTTGCAGGCTGGGATTTTGGCGACGGCTGGGATGAGCCCTTGCGTCTGATGAGATTGCAGTAGCCTGGGTCTACACAGAGAGCCGCCAGCCTTGTCACACTTGCCCGGGTCAAGGCAAGTCAAGGGTCTGGTTGGAGCTGAGTATGCAGTCAGACCATTAGAGTTCTACAAGAATGTGAGCAATGACAAGGTCAAGGCCAAGGGCTTGGGAACATGGCCCAGGAGCCGTGGCAACATCACTCAACACAGTACCTTAGAAGAAGAGTGGTGTAGGAAACATGAGCTGTCATCTCTCTAATCCTCAGTTTCCCTACTTGTCAAAGATTGAGCATTAGAACTAGTGAATTCCAAGGCTCTCTTCCCAACTCCAGCTTAGGTAAGATGGCTTGGTCACATACAAGGCCAGGCAGGAACAGAGGGCAAGCAGCTCAGAGTTCATGCTGAACTAGGACTTTGTGCGGAGCTACAGAGGAGACAGGTCAGAGTAGCCCCTGTGGATTCCTGGATGGCTCCTGAAGCTCCCTGAAGGCCACAGAAAGCTGTCTCCTAGACTGGCCAGATGTCCCAGGCCAGTTGACAATTATTCTATTTGCTCGGGGGATATTTGACCAAGGAAAGTTCTGCAGAGGCCCATGGAGCAGCCCATGGGCAATCCATGAGGGCTCAGCCTCCCAGGCTGGATATTTCTTAGCCCACCTTTGCCACCTCATGCTGGCCCCAGGTTTGGCACAGCCTCTCCACCTTCTTTTAAGCACCTTACCTCCTATTTCCCATCCACCTGCAATGGATACTTCATTAGGAAACAGCATATTTGGTGGCAATACAGCCACTTTAGAGTCTGAGCTCTGGATTTGAGTCTCAGCCCTGACTACGAGGTACTTATGTGACCTTGGGTAGATTATTTCCCCTACCTCCACCTCAGTGCTCTTCATCTATGAAGTGGAAGTTATATCACCCACCTCCAGGGATGTTTCCATGATTCAAATCAGATCACTAAATAGCTGTGCTCTGTAAACTGAAGTACTAGATAAACCTAAGCCATTAGCTACGTCAAATTATTTTGGGAAGTTGTTGGGATCTAAATGATGCATAAATAAAGCCAGAGCTGGAGAGAAAACCTCTCTGCACCCCGTGCAGACTCTCTGTCTCCAATCCGTCATCTGGTGGTCCGCCCAACCCTCCCCTCCAGCCTTCCGGGCTTGGCTGTGGGGCCAGCCAGCCGCTAACAGGATGGCTCACTGCTCAATCCAGACAGTCCCCAAGGCTGGAGGCTTGTGCCTGTCAGCCTATCAGTTGGCATGCTGACAGACAAGGGATCTGGCCAATAAATGTCTAATCAGGAAGGTACCAATTCTCAAACCCGGCAGTTCAGCATAGTGATTCCAGTAGCAGACTGTACTGAGAGCCAGAGGTCTGGTGGGCCACACACCTTGGAACTCCAGGGCCACGGGCTCTTATGGAAGGGTGGAGGGTCTGGAAAAACACACACCTGCATTCCTTATGCAGGAGACAATGTGTAGCAGGGGAAATGCTGCACTTTCTCCAGACATTCAAATACCAAGCTCAGCTCTGCAGTTTATTGTCTATATATCCTTGGCCAGACCACTTAACTTCTCTAAGCCTTGGTTTCTCATCATACAGTGGGTATTACAATAATCATTTAATTCTAATAGCTAATATCGTGTGCCAGATACTGTTGTTCCATGTGTTACTTCTGTGGGTGTAACACATGTAATCTGCTTCTCAGGATTCTTCTGAGGCAACTGCGTAAAGTACCTGATAGGCTAATAGGCACTGGACAAGAATGAGCCTTCTCTCTGCACCCTTCTGTCCCATAAAATTTGACTGCTCTAGTGCAGTCATTTCTCTTTCCTTTATCTACTTACCAGCTGTGTAACCTTGGGCAAGTTACTTAATCACTCTGAGCCTCACCTTTTTTAAAATATATATATATTTTATTGGTTTTTTACCGAGAGGAAGGGATAGGGATAGAGAATTAGAAACATTGATCAGCTACCTCCTGCACACTGCCCACTGGGTATGTGCCCGCAACCAAGGTACATGCCCCTGACCAGAATCGAACCTGGGACCCTTGAGTCCACAGGCCGACGCTCTAGCCACTAAGCCAAACTGGTCAGGGCCTCACTTTTTTTCATAAGGTAAAACAAGGAGTAATGACCTCACAGAGTTGTAGGAATAAAATGAGATGAAGACAAAGTACTGAATGCAATGGGTAGCAAACAGTAAATTCTCAATGAATATTAGTTGCTTTGATGATTATTTCTAATCCCTCATATCTGTGTCACATTTTTCACCTTATGAAGCCCCTCCATATCTCTTAACTCTTTGGATTTATATTCTGATTATTATTAGAATTATTATTCCTATTTGACATACAAAGAGATGGAGGCTCAGAATGGTGGAGTGACTTATTCTAGGTCACGTGATGAATGAGAAGCAGAGATGAAACTTAAACCCAGATCTTCCTCCCCCAGTGATTTCTCTCTTCCAAGAAGCTGCTGAGAGTTGCAGGCAACTGTGGAAGTCAACCCCTTCGAGCTGTCCGGTTGGCCTGGAAAGGAATCCCATCAGTGAAGCCAGTGGCGGTTGATGGTGGGTGAAAATCAGGGACCTTGAGTGAGCCCAGAGTTTCCATGGCTGCTCTACCAATGGAGGGCAACTAGAGGCCCTTGAGGACAACTTCTAGCAGGTACATTTACGAGTTAGAGAGAAGAGGGCCATGGCTCTAGGTAGAAACAATTCCTGCTGAAGTCCTCAGACATCACAGGGTCCCACAAATTAAACACTAAACTGTAGGCACAAAGTCTCCAGATAGTTTTCCTGGGAGAAGGTCCAAAGCTTTTAATAGATTCTCAGAATTAACCCTGACCCACAGAAGGAAAAGAGCAGCTGTTCTAAGCTGCCACGTGAGTTCCACACCTGAGTCACCCTCTTCCAAGTCCTGCTCCCTGGGAGTGGCTCCTATGGACCATGACTATGACCATGACCATGACCAAAAAAAATAGCCACCAGCCTCTGTCTGCCTTGCCTGGTGTGATTTTTATTTTCTTCTTTTATTCTTATCTGTATTTGTCAAATTTTCTTTAGCAAATAAAGAGTACCTCTAAAGTCACTCAAAACAACAAATATATTTTTTAAAGTTTTAAGTTCCTTATTTAACCCAAGAAACACAAGTTAACATAAGCAGGGTGTACCACTTTGCCTCAACAAATACAATTTAGTTGTGCTGTTTCGAATGAAAACCAAAACAGAGCAAATAATTAAGTTAAAAACAACAGCATCAATTTAGTGGTTTACCAATTAGCAATTCAGTCCAACATGTATTGAGAAAACGCTGAGCTCACAGAGCACCATGCTTAGTGCTCCTGGCTTAATTGGCCTCTGCAGCATTTGGCATATCTGGCCTCTGTCATCTCATCACCACCTTCCCTTGGTCTTGATGAAACTCACTTCTCTCACTCTCTGTGGGCTCCTTGTGCATGTTCTCATGTAAGTTTCTCTTCCTCTGCCCTCTCCTTAGATACTGGCTCTGCCCACAGGCTCCTTATTTTCTGGCTGCGGTCTCCCTGATGGTTTCATTTGCTTCCATGACTTTGGTTACCATTTCTATATTAATAATTCCCAAATCTGTAACTCCAGTCCAGATATCTCAAAAGAATTCTAGGCCAATAATGCCAACCTCCTCCTGGACACCTCCATGTGAAGATCCCACAGGCATTGAAACTTAACATGTCAGAAGCTGAACTTATCCCCAATATTAACCCACCTCCAAACCATGATCTCCCTCTTGTGCCTCCTATTAGAGAATCTAAGCAAGAACCATGAACGTTTTATTTCCTTTTTCCTACTGCCACGTGCAGCGATGCTAAACATGCTGGTTCTTCCTCTGTACCTTCAGTAACTGTCAAATACCTTGGTTACTTTTTTTTACATTACTCACCTGGATGATGGCACAGTCTTGTACAGGTGTCTTTGCCTCCATTCTTGCCTACTTTGACCTATTCTTTATGTAGCAGCCAGAGTAATTTTCCCAAAATGCAAACTAGATCATGTCACTCTATTGACTACAACTCTGCAGTGGCTCACCAATGCCTTCAGGATAAGGTTCAAACATCTGAGAATGTCTTACCTGTTCCTCTGTGTCTGACCCCTGCCTCTCTGCCTTCTTCTTTAGACTCCATCTACTGCCATCTGTATTAGTTAGGATTGAGGCTCCAGCTGCTATAATAAAAACACAAATATCATAGTGGTTTTAAAACAAGGAGATGATTTCTCTCTCTCTCTCTCTCTCTCCTCCTCCTCCTCCTCCTCCTCCTCCTCCTCCTCCTCCTCCTCCTCTTATATAGCAATTCAAATGTAAGAAGTACACGACTGATATAGGAACCCAACTCCTTCTACCCTGATGCTCTATTAGCCTCACTATGCAGCTTCCACCTAAAGTGATTTGACGTGATTGCGCCTGCTCTCATCATCACTTTCCTTTCCACCCAACAGCGAAGGGCTAAAGGACCAAGGGACGAATTCAGAAAAGGTAATACACCCAACCTCATCCCATGGCTTATAATTTAGTTGCTTGCCCACACTTGGCTTCAAGGGTAGCTATGAAATGTAGTGTTTTGCTGAGAAGCTATGTGCTAACTCATACTTGCTTCCACTTAAGTCTTTGTAACCACCAAGAAGCCTTTCTGCCCCTGTACTTCCCCTCCTGAAGAACTTATTACACCCAATTTTAATCATCTGATTACTTATCTATTTTCCCATCTAGGCTATGAGATTCTTTAGAGCTAACACTGTATCTTATTCATCTTTGTTTCCTTGATGCCGGACAAAATGCCTCATGCATAATAGGCTACAAATAAATGCTTGCTGGTTGGATTAATGAAAGAAAACACTAAAATAGGACCCCAAATTATATAAACATGGTATGAACTTAACTATGAAAAAACACAAGCAAACAATAACAACAACAAAAACCAACAAACATAAAAAGAGTCCTGAATGAAAACATGTCAAAATATTAACAGAGGTTGCTTGTAAACATCGAGATTATGAATGGTGTCTTTCTGCTTCTAACAGTATTATTTTAATGGGAGGAGGGGGGTAACATTAAAAACAAGGTAGAGACATTTTGTTCCTTTTAACTCATGTTAAGATCTTTAAAAGTTTTACTTAAGAATTCACCATTGCATTGTTTTTGAGCTATTGTTCTTTCAAAACACCAAGGAACCACTGGAATCAACAATTTTTAGGTTAACATTTAGAGCAGGGGTGGGCAAACTTTTTGACTCGAGGGCCACAATGGGTTCTTAAACTGGACCGGAGGGCCGGAACAAAAGCATGGATGGAGTGTTTGTGTGAACTAATATAAATTCAAAGTAAACATCATTACATAAAAGGGTACGGTCTTTTTTTTTTTTTAGTTTTATTCATTTCAAACAGGCTGGATCCGGCCCGCAGGCCGTAGTTTGCCCACGGCTGATTTAGAGTGATTACTAGGTGCAGCCTGGTCATTTTATAGATGGGAAAATTGAGATCCAGAGAGAAGACAGGCCTCCATGTTTAATTACTGTTGTAATTATTATTGTGGTAAGAACATATAACATGAGATCTACTTTCTTTGTTCTGGGCTCTCTATTCTGTTCCATTGGTCCATATATATGTTTTTATGCCAGTATATTACTGTTTTAATTACTTTGCAATATATTCTGAAATCAGGAAGTGTGATGCCTCCAGCTCTGTTCTTCTTTCACAGGGTTGCTTTGCCTATTTGGTGTCTTTTGTGGTTTTTATTTCTGAAAAAAAAAACTGTCATTGGGATTTTGATTGCATTAAATCTGTAGATCACTTTGGTTAGTATGGGCATTTTAACAATATTGAGTCTTCAAACCATGAATATGGGATGTCTTCCCATTTACCTTTGTCTTTCATCAATGTTTTATAGTTTTCAGTTTATAAGTCTTTCACTTCCTTGGTAACGTCTATTCCTAAGTATTCTATTCTTTTTGCTGCTGTAGTAAATGGAATTGTTTTCTTAATTTTCTTTTCAGATAATTTGTTGTTATTATATAAAAATGAAACTGATTCTTATACGTTGATTTTGCATCCTGCAACTTTATTGAATTCATTTATTGGTTTGAATTAATTACTAGTAGCTTGTGGCTCTGGATGTATTAGGCTTGGTTTCATTTTTTTTAAGGAATGCCTTTGATTGATATTTTTCATTTTAATTGTTCTCATTTTCAACCATGATGAACTGTCAGTCCAGAAACAATGCATCCCACTGTGTGCACAGCTCAAATTGGCTCACTGGCCGGCACATTGGATATAAATGATGAAACCAGTCCTAGTGGCCCATTCTAGATGCCACCATATCATAGCGTCCTCAGGCAAAGCCATTTGTCGGCAGCTCTTCTAGGAAGAGGACTCTGGCAGAGCCCATCAAAATAAAAGACGAGGCTGCCAAATGTGTTTCTTTTTCTTGATATGCATGTGGAGGCCATTTTGTAGTGATTAAAATACATATGTGAGTTTATTCTTCTTTCCATTTAGCTCTTTACCCATTGGTTATGTGGGCAGCTAGAGGGCACAGAGGGGTGAGTAATTTTTTATGGACTTTAAAATCAAACAAATTCAAGGAGAACAGGAGGCTTGTCTCTCTATCTCTCTTTTCTGTGCCATGCTCTGAGAGATTAGACTCCTTCCTCAGCATAAATACACGAGCATGCCTAGTTTGGCATCTTTGTTCACAGCTTCTCCTGTTCCTTGCATTATCTCTCCCAACCCCCATATCCAATGGTTCTACCTCCTCCAGGAAGCCTTCCTGATCTTCCTGGCTCTCTGGTCTCGCCTGCCTCAGAACTCCTAATTTATGGTCTATATATGTGTACTAATTCTTTTGCACTTCCCATATACACCTCAGATTGTGATAAAATTTTCACGTGAATCTGCTGTTTCCCAAGATCATGGCTTTCCTGAAGCAAGGGCCATATCTAATTCAACTCCTTTTATTCAATGACTTGCCCTCACTAAGTTCTCAGGAAATTCTGGTTGAATCAATAAGATCATCTGAGATCCAACCCTTGAGAGCAGCTTTACTCTGGGGTTTGAGCCAAGATTCCCTTCCCAGCTAACCCAGAGCTTCCAGCTTTCATCCATAAATCTTTTAAACCAAGTTGTCCATTTAGGCCTTCAACTTGAGGGAAAGTGGGGGAAAAAAGCGTGGAACTGGTGGGGAGGAGTCCTGGGTGCATGTCCAATTTCATCCACTGCTAATTGAATGAGTCATTTCATACTTTCCAAAAACAGGGATTTTTTCCCCCCAAATGCAAGTAGTTGTTGTTGTACTTCACAAGTTGTTGTAAGGATTCAATATAGTAGCACACACACACAAAAGCTTGCAGGCAGGCTAAAACACAAAGAGACAACTTTGTGCTTTTGTGAGTATTACTTTTCCTTCTCCACTTACAGCCATCACTATTTTTCTCTTTCCTTTCCATCTATGTCTGACCTATTCACAATGTTGCTATTCACCCTAGCATAAGATGTTCTTGCCACAGCAAAGAGCAGTCTCCAGAAGTTCAAATTTCATAACTGCAAAGGAATCGTCCAAGAATACCAGGGTCAGGTTTCTACATAGGGGCTCCAGAAATAGCAATAAATATCAAATGGCCCCTCTATTTTTGTAGAGAGTCAATATAGTCTGGAGAGATTCATTTGAGTAGTAGGAAGGTCCAGATGACAATAAATGGGGTGTGTAAATGGAATTGTTACAAATTACACTGGGCATACTGTGCAAAGGCCCAGTGTCTAGCTCCCTTTGCTTATAATGCTGCCAGCACATCAGCATTCTACATTTGCCTATCGCTGAGGCCACTTGGGGGAACCTCAGAACATTTCTGCAGCCGTGTGTGTGTGTGTGTGTGTGTGTGTGTGTGTGTGTGTGTGTAATAGGGTCTGGTCATCTAAATACAGCATGGATCCTTCACCTTTTCATGATTTCTATATGTAGAATTTATACAATGTGAGTGTTCATCTTTTCTCTTGATGCTAGACTTGGCGGGGGGGGCTCATACATGAGTCAAAGAGAAATATCATTGGTGTAAAGATGGGAGGAGGGCCAGATTCATGTGAGGCTTTGGGGGGCTCTTATATAATGCAATATGCCCAAAGGCCAAAAGAAGAAAGTATTATTGGGTGAGACTTTAGAAGACAAACACCTCTGAATTGGGGGCAAATGTCATAGCGACAGGTTGTTTATTCTGTCTCTTCTGCAAATACATTTCTTATGGGATGTGGGTTGTTATGGTGATGGAGGTGGGGCGGCACTGAACTTAGAGGGAAAGAGGACATTTTGCTATTGACTATGGCTTCTCTGCTCTCCTGTCATCCTTCATGTCTCCATTCCCAACCACAGTCAAGTCAACCTTTACCAGCCATGGGCCTTCTAACTTAAAGCCACTGCGACCCTTTCCCCACACATTTCTACCCAGTAGTAGCTCACTTTCAGGTGCTTCTTCTCTAATGGGTTCCTTTCAGACTTGACTTCTCACCTATGCACTGGAGGCCCAAGGCAAGGGAGGCACCCACAGTTCCTGGGACACTGCCCTTGCTTAGACATCTGAGCACCAGGTCCTCCTTTCTGAAAGAGAAAGCTGGACATAGCGTAAACATATTCTCTATGATGTTCTGTAACGTCATATGATGTGTATAATGCCCTGTAAGATTACCTCACTGGATTAGAGCTCAGTCTGTCCCTTTGGAATAATATACTTTCTTTGTCACTAAATGAGGAGCTCAGTTGTCTTTCGCTAAGGGTTGACATACACATTGTTTACTCAGCTAGAAGACATCTTTGTGAGAAAGAGCTTGGAGCTGAATTTGGCTGTGGGCTCAGCAAGGGTGCACAGTGCGACATGACCTCTTAGCAAGCCGATGGCATCTTGGGCAGCCTTGGTAAATGAGAGGAATTCAAATGAATGGGAAGGAAATGGGCAGCCCCATTCTACCCTGTGCTGGTAAGTCCACAGCTAGATTACCATTCTCCCTATGACAAATCCCTTCACAGAAGACAAATAATCTGAGTCCATGATAGGAAGAGGAGCAGGGTAGACAAAGAGTCAGATATATAACAGATCTGAAGAAAGTGGAAATCTTTAACTGGTGGAGGAGAAGGCATTTGAGGCTCTGGAAGAGTTGTCTCCGACTACCTGGAAGGCTGTCATTTGGAAATAAGATCAACCACGCTCCATGTGAAAACTAAACCAATGGCTGAAGATAAGTTCCTTTAGGCTCGATGTTAAGTACATCTTTTCTAACAGAGCTGGCTGTCAGTGGAAGAGGCTGCCTTGTGAAGGGAAGAGCCCCCACCAGTGGAAGCATTCAACCAGGGGTCCATAACAAACCATTAAAAGCATGGTCTAGGAGATTCTAAATTGCGGGACGCAAACTTGATGACCTCCGGTGGCCTTCTCAATTCCACAAAGTGTCGATGCCAAAAGGGAGTCCAGAACCTAATTCCAAAGAGCAGCCCTTTCTCCGCCTCCCTTTCAGTTCCCAGCACACTAATTTTCTCTCCGCCGGTGCCAGTAGGAAGCAGGACTCCATGAGAGCTGGTAAGTGAGACAAGCCTCTGCCCAACCCGCTCAGCAGGACTGGCAATTAGCTGGACTCCAGCCCCCCAGGACTCACAAGCTCTCAGCAGGTCTCAATACTCCACCAGCGCTTTTTCAGAACCCAGGGAAGGAGGTAGCCACAGGTAGCAGGGGCTTAATTCTGAACCCACGCTAACCAAACATTAACATTTGCATTTAAAATCAGGAGCAGAAAAAAGAGCAATGAAAACTCTACTCAATTAGAGCTGTTTGCAAATGCAAATATGCCTGACAGAAGAGAAAGGGGCTCTCTAGTGGCCGCCCCACTCTGCTGACATTTGTGACCAGATAGAAGAAGAGCCTGTATACATATGTAGGAAGAAGAAATGAGACTGGAGAGAGGAGGGGGAGTGGAGGATGAGGAGGGACAGAAACATAATTTTGTTCTATACCATGAAACCTATAATTTCACTTTGACATGAAAATTGGTTCTGGAGCTAATTAGCTTTCTAATATAATTTGCTGCCAGAGAAAAGATAAAGTTTATGAATTTATGAACCTACCTGAAAAAGAAAAATGGAGTGTAAGTTTGCAAGAGGGTATTAGCTGATTCAAATTATAGGGGCCACTTCAGGGGTTAAGCCTATCCTGCCTTTGAACCCTGAAGAGCCTCCAGAGCAGGCCTCCTGCAGTGCTGTGCACCATCCACCCTGTGGCTGGCTTGGTCTCTGAGTGGCCTTCCAGTATCTGGAAAACCCTGCTGGAAAGGGCATCCTCATACTGTGCTGGGCTCTCTCCTCCACAGCTCCCACCACTGGTCCTAAATGTGCCCTCTGGAGCCACTGAGCACAGGACTAGCCTGCTGTGACTTGGAATAATTTACGAATCGGACCATGCATCCACTTGGCAGTTGGCCAGGTTACCCTATCAAGCATCTTTCCTTCACCTCTCTGGACTGCTCTAATCCCCTTGACCTTCCCTACCAAGCTCAATGTGACCCACTTAGAAACTCAGCCTGGCCTTGGGCAATTTTTCCTTTATTTTTTATTTTCTTTAAAATATAATCATAGGATGTCATCAAGATGGCAGAATAGGAGGTTGTAACCCTCACAACTCCCACAGAAGCACTGGTTTTTAACAACCACTCATGGACGAGAGTACCTTTATTGAAGTCTGGGAGTATAGCCGAGAGGTTCCAGGTGGAGCTAAATGTCCTAGAACAGATGCACTGAAGAGCAGTGTCACTTTACCTCTGCCGACCCTCCCCCAAGGCGGAACAATAGTGTGATGCCTGCAGCTTTGTTCTCATGCAGGATGGCTTTGGTTATTCCAGGTCTTTGCAGCTTGCTGATTTCCACTTTCATTAGCTCCATGAATTCTCCCCTTCCCTAGGGTGTAAGCGAGCCTCACAGAGGTTGAGTGGCCTGCCCCCTGTCCACAGCTGGCAATTGGTGGTTCTGGGGTTGGAACCCAGACTCTGTTCCATTCTCTTTGTACCACAGTGCACTGACATACACCTACCGGCTAACTATTTTGTCCTATTGTCCCTAAAATTGTTTTCTTTGCATTAACCAACTTTCGGGATTATTACGCCTTTCATAAAATATAATAAAGAAGATTTAACAGGTGAGATGAACACAGAGCGGATGTTGAATGCCTGCCAGTAATTAAACTTATTTTTAAGGCCCTTTTCCATGGGCCCCTAAACATGATATAATGGCATTCCAAGGCTTCCTACATGCAGATAAATACCAGCTCCCAGCCACATGTAACCACCAAGCTCTGGGTCCAGACCACCACAGTCCAAAACTCCTGGGGGTGGGAGTCCTTCAAAGAAGGCCCTGCCCAGCTCCCCTTCCACACAAAGCTCTCCCCTGGGTCCCTTCCAGCTTTGACTACAACTCCCACACTGACCCCTAAGTTCCTAGATCAGAAGTCTCCTGGACTGGGGCCCACTAACGGTTCCTCTTTAGCCTCCCTAGTCATGTTTGAGCTCCAGGCCACATGCTACCTATAATCAGGCCCTATTTCTTACCAGATTTCTTGATACCCACAGTTTGTAGTGAGCTCAACCCCAGATAAAATACTTTAAAAATAAAGAATAATATCTATTTATCTGGTAAAGTCCATAGTACATAGAACCTCATGAGTACAGTGGGCCCTTGGTAAATAGCATTAATTAAGTTGAATTTAAAAACATCTAGTTAACACCCTCTTTCCAAATATTATTATGAATTTGAGTTCCTTAAATGATTACATTCACTAGTTGTAAGAAATTTATTTAGCGATGTCTTAAAAAACAAACTTGAAGAAGAATCAAGCAATGCTCCCTGATACTGAAATTGCTCAACTTCTCATAGAATATAAAAAGAAAATTTACTTTTAAAACATCCTCTTGCAGGTTATGGGGCTTAGGCAACTGATTGCAACTGCTACTTGGCTACATTTATAAAAGGTCTGTGATCTTCAATAATAGTATTCTCAAAGAAAAATTGACATCTTTAGAATACAATTCATGAATATTACTCATAGCAGCTTATGGAATCCAATCAAAAACACAGCCAAGGGACCAATGCCTGGTGAGTATCCAGAAATAGCCAGACCTGGCCGTCTGGTCAGAGGCCTCAGCAGTCCAACCAAAGAATGAATGGGACTCAAGGGCGCATGTGAGTAAATGCTTCCCACAGTACCCTGAAGGTGGCCATCTGGCTCAAGTGCCCCCCAGATTCAATGTCTTCATTCCCAATAGTGCCCTTAAGAAAAAGTCAGCCTTATTTATTGTAATAAGAGTGCATCCAGTTTTGATGCTCTCATGCCTTATTTAAGAATGCATCCCTTCTTTCTGTTTTTATAGACGCTTTAGCACTTTTATAGTTGAGCTTCACCCATATTTTGGTAATGATTTCTGTCTTTCAAAACTTGTGGTGAACTCCTGCTTTCCTCACAAATGATTAAGAGAGTCCCTGTTGTCCAGGGGGCTGCCTTTTTTTTTCTTATTTTTTTCTTCCTGCCCATGCGTTGTTAAACCCTGCCATTCCCTTCTTTAGTCTCACCTGAAATAGACTTGCTACCCTGCTCTTTAGATGGGTCCTCCATTCATTTTTCCATGTATCTCCCACCCAGCTTCTCATTCCCTCTGTGGACTTCAGACTCAGCCCGCACATCTGAGCCATTCTGGCAGCCTGCTTCAGCAGGAACTCCTTTGTCCCAGCTCTTTCCTTGCTGTGCCTGGTGTTTAGCCTTAATGATTTTGTTTTATCTCAGTGTTGTTGTTGTTTCACTTTCCGCAACTCCTCTTGACAAGCATCATCTTGATTTTTCCCACTGGTCACTAAACCCCTTCAGAAATATAATGGAAAGGGAAGTAAGGTGGGAAGGATGGCTTTAGAAAACTTGAATGCAAATTGCACTGCTAACAAACTGGGTGACCTAAGGAAAATCACATAGTATCTCTGAGCCTCCCTTTGCTGTTTTGTAAAAGCGAGTTTATCATCCCAGGGTTGGAGCAAAATAGAAGGGAATGATAAAAGGGAAGGAGCTCCACAGATCAAAAAGAATTGTCCAGTAGAATGATGTTTACATTCCTGCTTTCATCTGGGCAGCTGCTAGCACAAGTTTTGAGATGTGATGGGCAGGGGTTTGAGTTCTGCCATCAACCCTTACTAGCTTTGTGATTCTGGGCACGATCAACTGCCTCCTATACACACCCGACTGGGAATCAAACCCACAACCTTTTGGTGTATGGGACAACACTCCAACGAACTGAGCCACTGGCCAGAGCCCCTGGGTATGTCTTTTAACTTTTGTGAGATTCCGTGTTCTCATCTATAAAATGGAGACACTAATACCTCACAGAGACACTAGTAGATAATAATCATTATGGTAATGATTACATTACAGGAATTCAGAGAGCTTGTTTAAGGAGCATCTAGTTTTACTGCTGCTTTCACTGGGATTGTTAACACTTCCTAATAACTTGTTAACCAAGTCCTAAGGCTTTCTGGGGTCCCCAAGCTATTCACAGGCCCAAGGAGGGAAACCCTTCACAGTCCCCTTGATGACCTACGTTCTAGGACATCTACCATGATAATCCCCTTTCTCATGCCATGCTCCATATCTCCAGAAAGTGGAAATAATAAAAACATAACTCTTGGATGAATTCCAAACTGATCCACTCACTGTTTCCCCAAATAAGCCCCTTATATTCTTGCCTAAATCCTAGCCATCGTCCAAATCTCATGCTTTCTCTCTTCCCCCAGTGTTCACAGTTCTTGGTTAACACGTTTCATGTTCTCTGTCTGGATGGCAGGGACCCCGCTGCTGTCTTACTGGGGAGTTCAGAGTGGGGCCTAAGGGGAAGAGAGGGTAGGGAGGGTGGAACCAGTGACTGATACAGGAAAAGAAAGAGAAATTGCTGAAGTCAGGGAAAATCTGAAAATGAGGGCAACCCCATGTTCAGACAGGATTTTCATGAAGAGAAAATGCAGTGTAGTGTAGAAACCACATGAGAGAAGAGCTTTGGAGAGTCTTTGCCCAGAAAGATGGAAAATATCCTCACAGGGCTTTCAATATACAATGTTCTAGAAAGCCATGATTAAAATCCATAAATAATGAGAAGCTAGATGTGAATGTAGAATTAACATTAGTGTTCAACCCATTAGGGTGCTAATGTTCTATCCAGCTATTCTGTTCAACCCGTTCAACATTAGTGATAACATTAGTGATCACCCAGGGATGATCACCACCTATTAGGCAAACTGGAGAGTCTCAGCCCAGAAGAGATGTTCAAGGCGTGCCAGAGGGCTCCCCTCCTCCGGGGAGTTTCGGTGTGTTTAACATTCCTTTTCCCTGCAGTGTCCTGTGTATTATGATTGTCCTCTTATGGGGCTCCTCGGAGACAAAGCTGAGTCTGATTCCTGCCTGTCCTCTTGGTACCCAGCAGAGGCTTAGCCACAGAGTCCTTCTCCATCCCTGGGTGCCGGACCATGGCTCCTGCCCACATTTCCTCACACCTGAGTGAGCCCTCCACACTCAGTCACAGAGTTTTCATTCTGAGACTAGCATCCTTCCATTGCAACACAATCATCACGCTAGCTGAGAGGCCTCCATGAATATATATGCTGACTGAGACCTGCCCACCTCCTGGTCCCCTCTTCCTTTGCCTGTCTAACCCTGTCAATCCTACCTGTAGTCCCCCAACTTTTGAGATAGACGATACTTGAGGCTGTTGGTCTATTACATCCTTAGTGACTTGCATGGTCAATGCTATCACTATTAATACTACTCTATAAAAAGTAGTTGATAACAATGGTTCCATTCAGGGGGCTTCTATCCCACACAGTTACGGAGAAACTGCTCCATCTGACTCCCAGAGTACAGTGCTGAGTGAGACAGGCAAGATCTCTGCTCTTATGGACTTCACATTTGAATGGTTCTCAAGCCGGCTTTTTTAGAAATAATGAATTCTTGGGACCCACCCTAGATGTACTGAATCCACCCAGCATTTGGAAACCGAATGTTCTCAACTACTTCACCTGCCCTTGACCTCACAACCCACAGAAATGGTTTCCCCTCACCACTTCACAGAAGTGGGTCTTGCTAACATCGCCAATGAACTCCTGATCGCCAAGTCAATGGATTGGTCCTCACTTCATCTTACTTTCTCCCTTTGTGGCATGATATACAGCTGGCCTCACTCTACTTTTTAGAATCTACCTCCCTTGGCTTTTGACAATGTTCTCTTTCTACCTTCACTCTGGTTGCTCCCTCTCAGTGTCCCAATGTTAATCCTCTTTCTTTCCCACTTGGTCAATGCTGGTGTTGCTCAGCATTCTGGCTTCAGTCATCCCTTCTCATTCTCCAAAATGTCCCTGGGTGATTTTCTCCATAACTCTGGTTTAAGTAGTCTATGACAGTGACTTGGACCTCATTCCCCAAGTTCAGTAGCACTCTGTAGCATACAACACTCAGTAGACCCAAAGATGTAACTCATTAATTCCTGAAGGATATGTTCATTAAACTGTGGACCACCATCTGGGATTACCTCTGATTATAATTAAACTCATCAAGTAATTTAATTCAAACTACATGGTGAATGTCTTATTTATTTCTGTGCTCTCACATAATTGAGGATACTTTATAGGGAATATAACACAAAATAACCAAATGAAAAATTGACTTGCGTTTTGTTCCTCAGGAAAAAAATAGAAAAAGTTAGCTTTTCCTGCCCCAGGAAGTTAGCTAGACTTTTGTTTTAGAGAAGTCACCAGATAAGAGTGGGCTCTTTCAAAGATGAGTGCTAAACAATCTTTTTGTTTTTTTAATTCTGAGCCCAAGCGGGAACAGGGGATGAAAGCTGTTTATTGACAGCTGAAGGGAAGGGAAGAACAGGGAAAAAGACAAGGGTGGCAATAATATGACATGCTTTACATATGTGTGAACATATGTATCCTATATAATAAAAGGCTAATATGCAAATTGTCCCCTCGACCGGAAGTTCGACAGGGAGTTCGACCAAGGACCCCTCCCCCCGGCCAGCCAACCTCTTATATCCCCTCCCCCTGGCAGGCCCGGCCTGATTAGGCCCAATTGGGTGGGCTGGCTGGACCCCGTCCATGCATAAATTTGTGAACTGGACCTCTAGTATAGTATATGCATATATATGTATATATACATACTATATATAACAATATATGGAGATTGAATGTATAAAATGAAGTAGTAGTACCTACCCCATGTGATTATTTTGAAAAGTAAGTTAACTAACGTAATTAAAACACTGAACACATATGTGGTTCTCAGTAAGGGTCCATTAATGTTAGTGCCCTCCCACTCTTCCAAAATCCTACTTGCTTAAGCAAATACAAAAAATTTCTATTTAAGTCAGACCCAATTGTTAAGCATAACCTTAAGCCAGAGGGTGGGTAACTGCACTCTTGAAACTTTAAATGTTGTACAAATATGCATATGTCTGTTTTTCTGAGGATAGAAGTCATAATTTTCATGAGATTCTCAAAGGAGTCCCTGTCTTTTAAAATGTCCAGAATGCCCGGGTATTAGCTCTGCTCAACATTTCAACAACTATTACTATTCTCTCTAGTTTCTAAGCCCAACCCTTTCCCATCAAGATATGCACCAGTGACAAAGATGCTCCCTTTCAAGGAGTCTTCATTCATTCATTTATGCATGCATTCATTCACTTGTGCAATAGGCAATCATTTGTACTGCTTCTTTATGTGGTCCATAAATTTACAAAGAGATTCTAGGGTGCTAATGTTTTATCCAGCTATTCTGTTATGGCCAAGATGGCATTAGCCTTTGTGACTCGAGGATAAGATGGCTTCTTCCTGAAAATGGCCAAGAAGTTTGGGCCAAGTTGTAAACATTATTTACATCAACCTTAGACAGCAGCTGAATCTGTGGTCAGGGTGCCAGCGACTATATGAGAAAATCAGGCAGCCTTAATCTCTGTAACACGTGGGAGGAAATAAAGACCACCTTGACTGATGGTTGGCTTGATATGTCTGAAGAGGATTAAGTCTGGCTGCCACAGAAATGGCTAGGGGACCAAAATGAAGAGAGCTCGGTGAGGTATGGCCTTCAAACTTTAAACTTCTAATCTCCAAGGACCAGAGGACTTCGTAGAGAATTCAAGAAGAACGCAATTTACTCAACATATAATAAGATCCTGAAATCCTAAGAATGTTTTCCTGCGGCCAGAAAAAGGAAAGAAGTGTACTGGTGCCCACCGTGGGGTGACAAGTCTCAGGCAGATGGCAAGTGCTACTTTGATAACTCAGTGCTACGCAGGTATTAGAGGACTGATGACATTTGCAGGTGTTCACACCTACCCAAGCTCATCCTTGGAGAGCTTAATAGATTGAAGAAAATGGCTCAGCATATCCATGCATTCACCCAAACTAGCAAAGAGGCAAAGCCAAGGCCAGAAATAAATAGTTTAATTTTTGGAGTTTAACTTTAAATTCCATCATTGGATTTTTGAGGAGATTTTCTGACACCCCCCCCCCACACACACACACACACACTCCCCTCCCACTGTTTTTCTTCCTTTAAGGAAAAATAAGCTCTATTTGCATTTGCAAACTATAGACAGTGAACTTCCAGACTGACTTCTTAGAGGGCGAGGCAAACATGAGGGAAACAAGAAACCCAAAAGTCAGAGGCCAGTGGGAGTGTGAGGCTCTCTTTACCCTCCATTCTCTGGGGAGTCCAATTCATTCAACACGCTCACATTCTGGTTTCATTACCATTTTCTATAATAAGAGATGAAGATGTAATATGTCAATGTTGATGTATCAGAGAGATGATGAATTCCAGGCTAAAACACGGCGACATCTGCTTGGGAACATAATGGAAGAAATTAAGATGCTTACCATGATTATTTTCCTCCTGAGCAAATTTATAGTATCTTTGGTCTCAAGGGCAGAAATTCCAGACAGATTAGCTTTTCATCTCCTAGGTAACTCTCAGAACTGCATAGCTATAGAAAGTCATTGCTTTAACTCTGGGTGTCCTTATTAGAGAAATATCTTAAATTCTGTGCCAACAAAGAAACTCATTGACAACTAAGCAATAGTCATGAAAATATTTATGACATGGACTACAAACAGGTGCTCCAAATTGAACAAAAGCTGGAATTATTCACCACTTGGACCAACTGGAAAAAATTATTTATACCTAGCACAATATATTTTATGCTTTTAGTAAATATTTTTTTTCTGGGTTATGTATTTATATTGTAGGAATGGTGAATTTGCTTAAGTACCAGAGGGAATTAGCAAATGTGAACAGAGCTACATAAATGATAGATGCTAGAAGTATAGAATTGCCTATACAACACTCATTCCTAAATTATTCAACAGGGATATATCCATTCCCTACTACATGGTCGGTGTTAGGCACTGGAGATGCAAAAATAAATACTCTATGACCCTGCCTAGTTCAAAATTTGTTTTATTTACTCTTTGCAAACACCTTAGGAAACTGTGCAGACATAGTATGTCCATTTTATAGATGAGGAAGCTGAGGCTGGGCAAGGTCACACACCAGGAAGTGCCAAAGTCAAGACTGGTGTATCCTCCAACCTTCTTTTTTCAAGTCCAGTACTCTGCCCACTCCCTCATACACTGACATGACTGAAATGAGACATGAATGGGGTTTCCACTCACAGTGTCTGAGGAGACCAAGGCTAGTTTTGACCCAGGATTAACATCCCAATGCATTCCATTTTTATTTTTCATCCAGATGTTTAGCACCATGTAGACACAGCTGCGGTCTCAATCAGGACTAAGTGATACTTTTCAGGAATTACTGAAATGCTCATTTCAAAACTGTTCTCTTCCAATTGTGTTATGAAGTGATCCAATGGGGGAAAGGGTTTAGGCCTTTTTGAATCAGCTTTCGCTTCCCTCAGAACTTCAGCAACAGGAGTTAGTTGTAAACGTTCCCAAAAATATTGCTTGGCATGAAAACCTCTTTCAATGCAAATCAGCCATTGATAAAAAGAAATTCATTAAGAGAGACAGGAGTCAGGGTGAAGCTCATTAGCCATTTGGTTGCCAAGGAAGCAAAGCTGCCTGAGAAGTCAGGATTGGAGAGGAATGCCCAGGAACGGGGGTGGAGGGTGGGGGTGGAGGGGTGCGGCGTGGCTAAGCACATAGGTTATTTGCAGTCAATAATGGAAAAGAGGACATTTTATACCCATCCCAGGTACTATTGATTTGTTTTTTTTATATTGACACTAGAGGCCCAGTGCATGAAATTCGTGCATGGGTAGGGTCCCTAGGCCTAGTTGGCAATCAGGGCCAATCAGTGGGTCGATCTGGGGGCGATCAGGCCCTGCCCCTGCTTGCCATCCCTCTCCCCAGCCACTGCCTGTCACCTCCCTCTGTGGGGCAACTGGTGGGGCGATCAGGGGGTCCCCCACTGGCACCTGCCTTGGCTGGCCTGGGGCCTGCTGGCTGGGGCAGCTCCTGCGTTGAGCGTCTTCCCTCTGGTGGTCAGTGTGCATCATAGTGATTGGTCGTTCCACATTTCGGTTGATTTGCATATTAGGCTTTTATTATATAGGATAATTAATATGCGACTACTCAAAAATAATCATGACAAAATGGAAACAATGGAAATGATTTTAGGGTCAAAAAACCTAGGTTGAGGATTCCCTCACCTGCTAGTTGTGTGATCTTGTGCAAGTCACTGAACTTCTCTGTAGTTCCATTACCTTGTCTCTAAAATGAAGATAATAAAGCCTCAGCCTGGTAGCTCAGTTGGTTACAGAATGGTCCTGAGGTTGCAGGTTCGAGCCCTGGTCAAGGCACATATAAGGACCAACCAATGAGTGCATAAATAAGTGGAACAACAAATCAATGTCTCTCTCTCTTTCTCTCTCTCTCATTTCCCCTCTCGCCTCTCCCCTCTCTCTAAAATCAATCAAATGAATAAGAGCCCCACAAGAGTAGCATTTGGTCTTTTTATTTATTGCCATAGCCCCACCACTTAAATTAAATTGGTGCTGGGTGGTCACTTTCAGAGGCTGTGTGATGCATCCCTGAGCTCATCAGGAGACCAGAGCTGCCCTTTCGTTGGGGGCATTCTGAATCCAGTTTGGTCGGTGGTATAATCAGATCACGCACCAACTCACAGGTGTTCCACCTGGAGCTGAGGAATACCAAGGAGTGACTAAAGAACATGAAGATCCCATGGATTGCAGCACAGCCAGGACAGAGGTGCCTTGAGCTCCAGCACTCATGGGGCCTGGCAGAAACCCCCTCAGAACAACAAAGGGCCCTGGCCTCAGGAGTGCATCCCCAAGCCCAGTTCTCCTGGATCTGATTTCACCAAGGAGCTCCATGGAGCTCCATGATCATGAGCCCAAGATGGCCATCCCCTAAGCCAGAGATTTTCAGCCTTTTTCATTTCATGGCACACATAAACTCATTACTAAAATTCTGCAGCACATTAAAAAAAATAGTATTATATTTTTGATGATCTGACCAAAAAATAGGTATAATTTTGATTCATTCACACCAGGCAGCTATTGTTGTGTTGGCTATTGTCACTTTTTAATGGACAGTCTATGAGAAAAGACTAAATAGTCAGGTATTGCATGTTTTGAAAATTCTTAGAGCACACTGGTTGAAAACCACTGCCCTAAGTAAGTGAGCAGAACAAAGAGAAACTTCTACTTCCATCTCTTCTCTTACTGACAAAGGTTTAATCTGTCATTTGTTGAGGGCCCGGTGCTAAACAATGTGCATGTGTTACAGCATTTATATTATTAAGAAATGAGATGTTATCCCTACCTGACAGGTGAGAAAACTGAAGCTCACAGGAGTTAAGTAACTTGCCCAACATTGTACAGATAGAAAATAAAAAAAACTGAGATATTTGAATTGAAGGGGCTCAGAATATGCCACCCCCAAACACGCCACTTTGGCATATGGCTTCTTTTGAGCTGAAAGCACTTGACAAACAGCAGATGCAGGAAGGGCTCTCTGACCGCCTCCTTTCGACCTAGAAATAGGTTATAAAATTTTCCATGAGGAAGGTGACCTCCCTGCACCAGGAAGAGAAGATTGCTTTATCACCGAGGAGATTCAACACCAAAGGAATCTGTACAAACAAACCTACTACCATAGTCCTTACTGTCTGTTAGTTCCCCCACACAGTTCCTCGTCACTTCCCCACTACCTACTGCCCCTAGAAGTTTGTTTTTTTCTTTGTCTTGTTACTTTTCTACAAATGTGTCATTCTTTGTTAAAAACAGGTATATAAGCTCTCAGTCCTAAGGGCTTCCCAAGGTCTTCATTCTTCTTAAGGTGCTCCTATGTATGTGTAAACATATTTAATAAAAGTTGTATGCTTTCCTCCTGTTCACCTGTCCTAGTCAGTTTAATTCTCAGGTCCAGCCACAGAACCTAAGAAGGAAAAGGAACAGTTTTCCTCTTCTATACAGCCAAACTCTACAGGACAATTCTATCTCCCTAATGCATGTCAACCTAATGGACTATCCCTGCGGTATCCCTCAGAGGTAGGCGAGCTGAACCTCTGAATTAGTCCCTGCAGATGCTGTAGAGTTGCTAGTGCTGATCAGCAGAGACATTGAGCCTGGACCATGATGGCCACCCCAAGGACCTCTGGTGTCTGCTCCTCTGACACCCAGGAGGCTGTGTGAGGTGCGGCCTCTTCTCAGGCCCTGGGAGTGTCTTCTAACAGGAGACTGCAGCCTATTGGCCCAGCCTGAGCTGGTATCATGGGATTTGCCCACAGAAAGGGTGACCTACAGCTTGGTTAATGGTTGTGAAACTCTGTAGGTTTCAGTTCCTAGGCCTCTTTCTCTAATTCTCTTGAAACCTCTCAGCTCTGAAAGCCAGTCTCCAGGAAAGTGTTTTTAAATATTTTTCCAGGAGGCTGTCCTCTTGGAAATGACATCCTGACCTCAGAGGCTTACCAGGTCCTCCAAAGTTGGCAAAGGAGATGGGCCAACGTGTGTCCACATATCTAAGGAAGGAGACATCACTGAGCCTTGATAGAGACTTCTCTCCTGTCTGTGAGAGGCTGGGTCCTATCCCTTCTCCAAAATCCTCGTGCACTCTGGAGGGTCGTCTTAACCAAAGACAGACTAAGTGAAAGTCTTCAGCAAGACTTCAGATCTCATACAAGTATCAGTTCTGTGACACACACCCCCCGCATCCCCCCCCCCCCCCCCCCCGCACCCCACACACTCTCACTATGCTCAATAACCACAGTTCTCTCCAGAGCATGCTGAGAGAGAAAGCTATTTCACTGCAGATTGTTTCTTTGACATTCACGCACCAACAAGGATAGTCTCTTATGGGCCTAATTTGACTTCTTTATGTGCCAAGAGGAAACTTTCTACCTGAAGGGCAGGCATACAGATATCTGAAGAGGTCTTCAGGAGGCACTTTATAATTTCCTTGAATTTCCTCGAATGTTTGGAGAATAATGTGTATTGATGAACTGTCTCTTTCAAAACGCTTAAAGTTCTCCTATCCTTTCATTTTTTAAAGGGAATTAACAGTGAAGAAAAAAATACGTACTGACTCACCCATGTTTTCTAACTAAAAGGAGTGTAGCCTAAAATCCCATGAACTGTGATGGAGTCCCCCAGGACAGAGGAAGCCATGTGGCTACTCCTGATACACTTGGAATTGGAGCCACGGACAGAGGAGAGGTGGCGGTGTCTCCATGAGACCGTGTCATAATCTGAATCTGGCACTAGGATGGCCGGTGTGACTGCGCTGAGACTCAGGAGTCTAGGGTTGAGATGAAGGACACATGACCTTCAGCTGCTCAGCACAAAGGGCAGTGGGCATCTGACCATACCACAGATGAAGTAGTCTGTGCCACTTAACATACAAAGCAGGGGACACTCCTAGGCCAACGTTCTGATACAGAATTCTGCTTCCAAACAATGACTTCGCACAAAAACAGTAACAAAATGTAAAGTTATGGCCAATGATGTCACATAATAACAACACTAGCATATCAGAGGTTGTTTGTTTTTTGTATGTATAATGCCATACATGCAGGGTTTCTGAACCTTTTTCTTGCAGTCCAGGCCTTACATGGTTCCCCCATGACATCTTGACATACTGACGACCCATTGGTGGCACATGGATAAGCCATGGCACACAGGTTGAAGCTTTGCTAGTGGAAAGAGCACTGGATTTAGAGACACAAGATCTGGGCTGCATTCCTGGTCCTTGCTGCTAGCTGCATAACTTTGTACAAATGACCTAATTTTCCGAGTCCTGTTGCTGCATCTATAACACGCAAGAACTGGAAAATTCAAAGGCATTAAGATCCCCACATACAGGTGAGGAAACTGGCCATGGAGTTAATAAGGGAAAGCACCAAGCAACATGATTCAGGTTACATTTCTGTGTCTGTCTACACCAAGCACATCAAACTCAAAGGCTAACATGGGCCAAATAAATGAGGCATGCAACCCATGGGCCGCAAGTTTGACATGCTTGGTCTATGCCATGATCCCTGGGACAGCCTTGAGGGAGGACAAAGAGGGTAGGGAGTGGACTTCCCGGATGTGAGAAGCCCAGGTGGGGTGTAGCAGAGGGCAGAGAATGGCAATGGAGCTGCTGCTTACCCATCCTACACAGCCCACACCCACCCCTGGGATCTGGCCTCATGGCTTCTAAGTCTCTGAGGACCAGGTAAGTGATGTGTCTCACAAGTACAAACAAAGTCCCAGTGTCCACTCAAGGGACCGGATGATTCTGAAGCCTTTGCTTTTACATTAAATGCCTTTTGCATCCAATTAATTAATTAACCTATCATGCAGTAAAAGTTCCACATTAAACTTCCTCCACTCAGTCCCATTTCCAGTTTGAGGAGGCAAAAAATAACAGCTCCTGAAACCATTTTCTCTTTTTTTCAAGGTGCCCTTTGAGGAAGTTTCAGTTACTACAAAGGAAGTAAAACAGAACCTTTGTTTTGGGTCTTCTTTCCAGCTCTCCCATCACTCTTGGGTCCACCCTCAGTGCCAGCCCCACCTCCTTTCCTCCAATCATTGGGTCTCAGCTGCAGCCTTCCTCAGGGAAGCCTTCCCTGGTTTCACTTGTCAATGAACTCTCCACCCTTTCCATGCAAATCACCTGGGACCTCCCCTCTGTGCATGTCGTGCTCTGATGCTTGTCTTCAAACTGTGGTGTTATTGGTTACGTGCATGTCTTCCTGAGAGGCACTGAGCTCCGTGAGGACAGTGACCATGGATGTTTTGTTCACTGTTGAGTCTGCAGAGCCTAGGACAGTGTCTGACACATGTGTGTAGGTGCTGGATAAAGAGGTATTGGCTGAACCCGCCCTGTTCAGTAGTTCTCCTTCCCACTCAAGAGCTGAATCACCCACCATCATGCCCAGTGTGTGGTACTGTGTTGGGTGACACGGAGCCCAGGAACTTGTGTCCACTCTCTGAGTGAGCTGGCACCGAGACAAGGGGCAGCTGCCATTGTGGCATCTCAGAAACAAGTTTGCAATCAGGACACTCTGCTTTGAACCTCAGTTTCCCCATCTGTAAAAGAGGAATACAAACCCCTAATGCATTTACCTTCCCAGATCTAAATTCCTAACTCTGACTTGTGAAAACCACAAGAAAATCCAAAAACAAAAAACAAACAAACAAACAAAAAACCTCATGGATCTTTAGTGAGCTAGAAACACAGTCTTGAGCTCATCAGACAAAATTTGACTACATTTGACAAAGTAGAGTGCAGTCAGCTTGATATTTGGCCTTGAATGTGAAAACACTTCAACTAAAGTGGTTTCTTCTAGTCATTAATTCTCCCAAAAAGAAATTTACCTAAAAGTCACCTCCCTTAAAGTGTTTTGCAAATGAGATGAGATTAAAATAAGGATGCTAACAAGTAATTAGGCAATTGTTTTAGGTGGCAAGATTTTACTTTATTGACCTAGAGCCTTGAATGTCAAGTTAGAGAGTTCTACTATTCTAGAAAATATAGGAGAGATCACCAAAGGGCAGTGAGCCAGGGTGTGCTCTCTAGAAAGGCTAACTTGGCAGCCATGAGAAGGATGGATTAGAGAAGAGACTGGAAGACCATTTGAGGAGGTCATGGTAAAGATCCAAAGGAGAGAGCTGAGGCAAAGGCAGGGCCAGGAGGGGCCGAGTGAAAGGGAATATCGAAAACATGGCAGATGTACAATGGCATTGACTCCTGGCTGGTGTGGGGAATCAAAAAGGGATAAAGCCTGGATTTTAACAGTCAGACAAGGGTGAAAGGAGGAGAAAGAGCAAAAGTAGGCCAGAAGATGAGCTGGGTATTGGCAACAGTGAGGTTGATGTGACCATGGGAACCCCAACCAGTTATATGAATCTCAATCTGCTCATTTCTGAACTTTGTTTTAGTGACAGAAATGGAAATTTCCATTTTGTACAGATCACTGATATATGGGGTTTTCTGTCCCTTGAAATCAAACATAAACCTAACTAATGCCAATATCAGGGCTCTTCATTGTCCTCACAACTCCAATATCCTTTGAAGAGATAAGTACTCCATCCCCAGAATATTGCACAGTTTTGAAAAAAGCTGCTTCTCCTTGTAAGAGTCCCCACATTCAATCTGCCTCCAAAGCTTACAGGTTCTTCTTTAAAGACACGCTTCAGACTTCCCAAGCTAACGTCTCCATGGATGCTCCTGTGTAGGTAATCACTCACCTGGTAAGGTATCTCTCCTCTCCATGCCACCAATGCAAACACTGCTTATGGTCTGCCAAGCACTGCCCTCATTGACAGCCTTACAACCTGCCCCCACAGTTCCTAATGCCCCACTTAATTGTCAAGATCCTCCCAAATCTGAACTCAGATCTTTGGCTGATCTGAGATTATTTCCCACTTTTTCCAATATGAATTCTAGTTCTAATCAGGCCAGTCTTCTTTCCAAAATACCATGCCTATTCCCAGTTCCACAATTCACTCCATTGATTCTTTATGCATGGAACATTTCCTTACCCTTCACTTGGCTACAGTATGCATCTCCACCTTTCAAGGACTTGAGCAAATTAATAAGCACCAAATAAGGAGCAAGCAGGACTTGAACCAAGTCAAAAAATCCAGCAAGACTGTAAGCAAATTCACAGCTAGAGACCATAGCAACTTGAAAGTAAAGATCCTGTCTAATACCTACTCAATACCAAATCTCTCCCCATAGTTTTGAGCCATCAATACTGAATCTTAAGAGATTCTCCAAATGAGGGAAGAAAAATAATGCAAAAATGAAAGTGAAATCATTAAAAATTCACAAATAGTTAAAACTATGTGATAAAATAGAGTCACACACACAAATATAATTGGATTAAAATTAGAATCTATAACTTCATACCCATTAAGATAGATACTAAAACCAGAAAATAACAAGTGTTGGTGAGGATGTGGAAAAATTAGAACCTTTGTGGGATGTAAAATGGTGCAGCCACTGTGGAACAGTATGGCAGTTCCTCAAAGAATTAAAAATAGAATTACCATATGATCCAGCAATTCATCTTCTGTATATATACTCAAAAGAATTAAAAGCAGGGTCTCAAAGAGGTTTTTGTACACCTCTGTTCATAGCAGCAGTATTCGCAATAGCAAGAGTGGGGAGTGTCCACTGATGGATGAATAGATAAACAAAATGTGGAATATACATACAATAGAATATTATTTAGTCTTAAAAAGGAAGGAAATTCCAACACATGCTCCAATGTAAATGAAACTTTAGGAAATTATGGCAAATGACATAAGCTAGTCACAAAAAGACAAATACTGTATGATTCCACTTATGTGAGGAATAGGCAAATTCATAGAAACAGAAAGTAGAATGGTGGTTGCTAGGGGCTGGGGGCAGGGGGCTGAGAGTTATTGTTTAATGGGGTAAGAGCTTCCGTTTGGGAAAGTGAAAAGAGTTCTGGGGATCTGAAAGTACTTAACACTACAAACTATACATTTAAAATGGTTAAGATGGTAGATTTTATATTATGTGTATTTTACCACAATTAGAAATATACATATTCCTCATCTAATTTATGTGATACAGGGTCTTGGATGATTCTAATGTATAACCAGGGAATCACTGGTGTAGGAATTAGGAAAAATTGTCAGCAGATCTCACAAATATTTTATAGACATAGATTCTTAGAAGAAATGTGTGAGAAGAAGGAGAAAGAGCTTGGACTTCAGTTGAACATACCTGAGGTTGATTCCCATCCTACTACTCGCGAACTTTGTGACATTAGACAACATATACCCCAGCAAAGTACTCAGTATCCAGCCTGATGCCTGTCCTCTTCTAAGCTATAAATAGATAATAAATAAATAAATAAATAAATAAATAAATAAATAAATAGAATCTCTCTGGGAGTATAATGACTATATTGTCACATATTCTGAGAATTAGCTACTAGATAGGAAACAATAAAGGCAGGGTCCCAAGATAGTGCTTGGCACACAATAGGCATGCAATAAATCATAGATATTATCAATATTTTGGAAGGATCTTCAAATATCACTTAATCCACTCTTCTCATTTAGCAGATGAGAACACTGGGAACCAGTTAAGAGAAAGGATTCTTTATCCAGTGTGTTTTTTAAATTATATAATAGCCTTTCACTTTCTTCTTGTGTCTGAATTGTTTTCGTGTAAATGCCTACACTAACACTTCCAAAAAAATCAATGCTGCTGTTCAAACCATCACTTACAACAGGAATTGGGATGTGTTCAGATAAGCCTGCAGGTGACTCATTCAGCTATGTTAGATGTCAGAATGTAGCTCTTTATAACAATCTGTGGAACATCAAATCTGAGATGATGACCTTGAGATGCCACAGGTCTAAGTCACTCTATATATTCAAGGCAATTTCCCAGGGTTCCCCAGGGAGTAAATCACTCTTACTGATTTTCAAGAGTTTTCTCTAAAATGAGGCTTCAAAGCTCTCAAACTGTCAAGACCTCAGTGACCTACCAGCAACCCACAGCGCCCTGTGTCTCTCAGTTATTCTCTGACAGGCCCTACAGAGTGTGGCCAGAGGGAGGCACGCAGACCACCTGTGGGGCCTGTTAAAAATGAAGATGCCAAGACCTGAGTCTTCATTTTCCCAGACTCCCTAGTGACTCTGCACCTACTAAAGGTGAGTAGCATTGTCATTCTGGAACCATCTGGCAGCGCATTCATTCTGGTGCTCGACATTTTATTGAGCAGGTACTCCAGGCAGGCCCTGGCCTTGGCACTATAATTATAAAGTCAAAGAAGACATCATCCTCAAGGAGCTCAGAATCTTCCAGAGGACAGATAAATAGAAGATAATGTGATACAGTGTGATCATTCATTTGTTTCATTTAATCATTCAACAAGCAATTATCAAGAACCCACCATATTCTAGGCATAGAGTCACAAACAGAAAGGTTACACGGTATAGTGGTTAAACTATGAACACAGCACCAATCCTAACTGGGTTTGCATCCTTAGCTCCTTTACTCACTAACTGAATGACCTTGGGCAAGTGGCTTAACCTCTGTATGCCTCAGTTTCCTCATCTGTAAAACTGAGGTATTAATAACACGTCCCTCACAGAGTGACTGTAATGATTCAATGAGTTGATATATGTAGATCTTAGAATAGTCGCTGGTGCATAGTAAGTCCTGAGTATGTTTTCAAAAGAATCTAAGCTCATGAAAGCAAGGATTTTTTTGTCTGTTTTATCCCTAACACCTAGAGAGATACCTGCCACATAGTAGGCAATCACTAAATATTTGTTGAATGAATAAATTAAATTTCTGCAAGAGACTGCCAGTTATATGACAGACTGACTTGAAATTAACTAATTCTTTTCCCCACTTCCAGCACATATTTATAAATAAACATTTTAAAAACACATATCTGGGCTCAAAAGAAAAATAAATTCCCAGGTACTAAAAAGTCAAAGAAAGAAACCACAGGCAGATTTAAGCAGAAACTGGGACATTAGGAGCCTCAAAAATTGCCAATTATTTTAATGGTGGTTATGATGATGGTGATGGGGGTGGGGATTGTGATGATGATAAAATGATGGCTAGGTGAAGATAAGTCTCATTCTTTCTCTATCAACTCCTTGTGTAGTTATTCCTTCCCCAACTTTTGCCTGTGGTACCCATAAATTTACCAAATAGACTGTGACCTCCATGAAGATGGAGCAACCTAGCTTATCTCTTTATCTCAACTGTTTAGGATTTTTGCATGATTATTGCACTTCATAAACTGAACTTAGAGATTTTCCTGAGATACTTTCTTCTGGTCTTGGAGCATCCATACACAGAGTCTATGATCACAGACTCTAACATTTAGGAAACACATAACATGTCAACCAGTTCAAACTTCCACCCAGTGTTCAACTTCACTGCTCACCATAGCCACCAAAGTCGCCTGCCCAACCTACTGATCAAACTTTTGTAAGTCTGTTTGAAGAGATTACTGTTGAGAATTCCTTACAGCCTACTATATATAACATGTTCTAGCTCTAGCTGTTTAGCATACCAATCTATAAGGAATGATAAGACATTATTGGGATAAATAGGAATATGGTCCCAGCTAATTCAGGTTTCCACACAGGTCCTTTAAATAACTGACAAAATATAAACGGGACCTGCTAAAACCAACATAGACAGCACATTGGAATAAAAATTTTAAAACTATTCTTAGCTGGCAATCCAAGGTGAGTACTTTAGTTCTTTGCATATGCAAAGTGTACAATACAACTACAGGATGCACCACCAACTCTGAGACCAGCTAGCTAATATTCTAAAACCAAACAGTACATAGTGGAGAGTTGTTCATTGGGAATGTGTGATTCATTTTATTATTCAAATATCAAACCCTCCCAAAAAGCTATCTGATTCAAAAAAATCACAATTCCTAGACCAGGGGTGGGCAAACTTTTTGACTCGAGGGCCACAATGGGTTCTTAAACTGGACCGGAGGGCCGAAACAAAAGCATGGATGGAGTGTTTGTGTGAACTAATATAAATTCAAAGTAAACATCATTACATAAAAGGGTATGGTCTTTTTTTTTTTTTAGTTTTATTCATTTCAAATGGGCCGGATCCGGCCCGCGGGCCGTAGTTTGCCCACGGCTGTCCTAGACAATTCTAAGTAAATTAAAGTGTTATGATACATTGAGTAAACACAATAAATCCTTTATTTTTTAAATGTAAACAGGTACACTATTTTTATTACTAGAAAATCAGTTTCTCTCCAAACTTACGAAAATATTAATAAGTATTCAGAGGTTCTTCTTTGCAAAGGTGCTCACATGTCTCAGTCTAGCCTTGGTTCTGTCATTACAAACACCTTCCCAACAACAACTGCCTCTGGTCCTCCAAACACCCCACCTCATGCTTGGACAGTCTCTGAAAGCCCAGTTTGCTTCTAGACAATCAGGATTCCCTGGAGGAGACCTCAATTTCCTTTCCCCCTGTCAGAGGCAGCATGGTACACCGATTAAAGTCATGGAGTCAAACTACCTGGCTTTGCTTCCCGGCTCTAGAATGATCATGTGACCATCCAGTAACCATCTGACCTTAGGCCAATATCTCAATTTCTCTGAGTCTGTAACCTCATCTATAAGACAGGGATGAAAATAATATCTTACTCATAGTGCACCTGTGAGCTAAAATGAGTAAACGTATGAATAGTACAGAGAAAAGTGCTTGGCACATAGTAAGTGCCTGATACGTACTTGCTATTATAATTGTTGTCACCATGCCTTCTCTAATTCTATATGACTCTTTCCTTCCTCTCCACTGGCTCGGGCTCATGCTACCTCACATGCAAATTTCTGCCAAGACTTGGGGCTGGTAAGGGGATGCAATAGTAGACATTAGGGAAGATTTCATGAGGGCAATAAACATTAAAGGTGGGCCATAAAAAAATTACTTCCTCCCATTTGGGTATTTATCAGAAAATTAGGAAAGGAAGAAATCAAAGCACTGACTAATCTTCAATCAGATTATGCAATTCATTATGGGCCAATCAGGGCCCCCTCAACTTTCTTCTATATATTCTCAGACTGGTATATTTAGTGTGCGTGTTCTCTCTTTCTCTCTCTCTCTCTCTCTCTCTCTCTCTCTCTCTCTCTCTCTCTCTCTCTCTCCATGTAACATCTTTCCAATCTTGTTGTTACAGAGCTTTTCCCCTAATTTTATCTATTCTAAACTTTCTGAGCCCAAAGGCATGCCATGTGCCAGCTGCAGTAGCACCAGGCCTTAGCGGAGCAGGGTAACACATCCAAATGTTCCCTGTGCTCTCTAGCCCTAAGAATATGCTTAACTTTAGAGAAACCACACACAAGGGGATCACTCTTAACTTCCTCTGTTGCTGCCTGATTTGAATAGATTTTTGCTCAAGTAAACTCATAAAAATTAAAAAAAAAAAGAAATCCCACACACAAGACTTTAGTTAGGCAAAAATAAAATGAAGTGGCTTACTGGACTCAAATTGCTTTTTATTTGTGCCATTTCTATCAGTGTCACACTTGAATTTTAATTATGCTAAAAGAAGAATTATGGGCTGACTGTCAAGAGCACAGACTCTGAAAATGGCAGGGCTGCTACAGGTTATGAATGTTGTTCAGTGCACAGAGGCAACCAGCTGAGGGATTGGGACCTGAAATATAGTCTCTTTCTCAAAAAGCCACATACAGGCTGGATTTTCTCAGAAGGGGCAAAGATACCATATGGATTAGTAGTCTCACATTCAGGGGCATTGATTAAATAAGTAAATATATTGAGAATAATGGGCCCAAGATTTCTCATTGTCTGAGAAAGGAGTTTCATATATGGAAGAGGTGGTGGATTGGAATTATACATATCAATGTGAATTCATGGTTTTTAATATAAGTGGATATAGCTTATGTGGATGTGTGGAGGGGTGCACGAAATATATTTTCTGGCTGTTTCCACCAAGAGGGCCTAGAATCCGGGATACAGGAGTAGCAGTGATCATACTCATGCTCATATCTTGGTTTCTAAAATCTCTTCTCCACTAAAAGAAATTAGAGCCCTTTGGAAAGAAGGAGGATTCTGGGACTGGGACAGTAAAAGGGCAGGTGAGCCAGGAATATCTGTGGTTCTCAAAAGTAAAAAAAGTGCTCAGATATCTTGGGAACATGTCAAAAGTTCACAAGGCCAGCTTGAAAGGGCTCTCTTCTACCTGTGTCTAGTCTCCCAAACACCTATACTCAAAGTTGGCCAATCAGAGAAAATCTGAGCAGCAAAATAAGCAATGACAGTCATAGCTTTTTAACCCACTGAATAAAATTATAATCTATGCATCCATACCAACACAAATGAATAAAAATAAATTAAGGGGAGAGAAGGTAAGCTGTACCTTAAAACAGAATACCAACTCATAAATGTAGAATGAATGATAAAATTAGAAAATTGTCATTTGGTAACCATCACAGTCATAATTGATTCAGAAACAATCCATCAATGGATGCTAAAAATAAATGGGAGAAAGTCTGATGGGGAACAGGATATTTACATACTTTCAAAATATCATCCCATAAAATACTTATTAATTAGTAAATACAAAATACGTATTCATTACTTAGTACAAAGTAGTTATTCATTAATCTTAGAGTGGATAACCTAGCAGACATAATCTTAACCAAGTGACAAAAGTTGTCATCACCAATAATGGGACAAGTCAACATTATGTGCCATCTGACATACTATGCTGAGAAAAATATGTCATTGTGTCTATGGTTTTTCTGACAAATATACATAATCTGAATCTGATCATTAGGAAACAGACAAATCCAAATTGGGAGACATTCTACAAAGTAATGGGACTATACTCTAAAATTTCAATATCATGAAAGGTAAGAGTAAAGAATGATGCCAAAGTACAGTGGCACATGACCCTGCATTAGAAGGATGTCTGTAAAACACAGGTCTGAACTCTGTGAAAATGTCTTACCTCTGCTGAAAAAATTCTTTAAATTCCTTAGTGTTGTGCAAATTCAGGCCACCTGTCCCCAGGCTGGGCACAAGCACCTTCCAAAAGAGATCAGCCCAACCTCCTGGCCACCGTCCCCACTCCCTTCGGCTGTCCCAAGGCAGGTCTGGTCCTGCCTCCCTGCCTGGCCCTTTGAATGGTGGGCCTCCTCAGGCTACAAATCTGGGCCTGGGCCTGCCTCACATCTTGGAAACACTCTGTGCACCCTGTCCCCCTTCACTCCACATCTGGGGGTGAGCCCTCATCTAGCCCTCACTGCCAGAATCCCATACCAGGCCCAGGCTCTGGGTACCCACTTGCCTAGGAGAAGAATGTGGGTAAGAATTGCATATTAGACTGATAATAATCTGGCCATAGTTCAGCCTCCTGTCTCAGCCCTCAAAAAACCTAAGAATATTTACCAATCCCTCAATGCACTGTGTTCTTTAACATGTACTCTTCCTGCTGCCTTAAATACCTCATCCCCTCCTCACACACAACTGCCTTTCACCCAGTCTGTGGAACTCCTACTCATTCATCAAGGCCCAGCTCAAACATCACCTTCTCTCTTCATACACCCCCGTCAGAATTAAATATGGTTTTGGTGGTTATACTATACTCTGGCAGGGGTATATGTGAGTCTCAGTCTACAGATCAGGGGCTTCAGAAATATGGGGACCTTGTCCTGTTCAATGTTATATACCTAAAGACTATCTCCAAGAATTAAAAGCAGGAATTGTGCCATCATTGAATGAACAAAGCTGGTAGGCATTAACAAATTGCCTTTTAATAAACGAATAAATGTTTTAGAGGTGGCTTCTGTTTATTACACTCTTGAGCACCAATACCCCTTATCCCTGTGATCATCAGCATGAGGGTGTACATTGAATTCATTGATTCATTCGTTTACTGAATCCTTAATATTTCAACATAATGGGCTATATGCTGGGAATATGAAGGTAAATAAAACATAGACCCTGCCTTCAAGGAGGTCAGATTCTCCTACAGTCAATTGTAAAGCAATGTCAATGTGTATTAATAGACAATGCTTAGGGTTAATGTAGTTTAAAGAAGCATATTCCTTTAAAACAATGTGAGTTCACATGCTTGTGAAAATGTTATTTAGTGGCTGGTAACACTGTAGAAATGTGGAAATGGTTTCATCATCAGCCATTTAATTCTCTGGGTGACTTTGGTTGACACCAAGCTCATCAAGCAAGCTTTTAAATAATACTTATTGAAAGCTGAAAATGTGAATGAGTTTCCACCTGAAAGAAATGATGAGTCCTTTTCCAAAAAAAGAGATAATTGTTAGCAATTTCAGAAGGTGAACTAGTAAAGGATTCATTCTCACATTGTTCTCATCTGTCTGATGAAGATGGAAGGTTTATATAGGCTTGACTAGTCCCCATGGCAACAGCCTTTCTCCTGGGTTACCATAGGAATTGTGAAGGCCTTTATAAACCTCCATTAGCAGAGCCTAGGCCAGCAGCAGTCAAAAACATCTGCCGAGGAAGACACTGCAAAGTGTCAGCAAGGGCATCTGGGAATTAATTTATCTTAGAGTAGCTGTGCGGGTCTGTTCGGCCCCCACATCTACATCTATGAACACTAGATAACACCAGAATCAGTCCGATGCCTTGAACACTTCACACAAAAGGGTTTTCAAAATCTAGCCACGAACAGATATGACAAAATTCAAAAGATTTTTGAGACACTAGGAAGGAGCCTATTCTGACAAAGCCTCACATAGAAGAGAAGTAGAGTTATGCCCCCCACCCTCGGACAGGGCATTAAAGCCATGTTATTAATGAATATAGTGATGGATGGTGGTGATGGTCATGCAACAGTGTGAATGTTCTCAATGCCACTGCACTGGACACTTAAAAAATTGTTAAGATGACAAATTTTATATTACGTGTATTTCACAAGTAAAAATAAAAAAAATAAGAGTTGTGATTATGATACTACCATTACTGAGCATTGACTATATCCCACACATTAATGCTAGGAGCCTCAGATATTCTATGTCCATCATCCCACAAGTCTGTGCATAATTATCTCTATACTAAGATGATTGTTATCCCTGCTTTGAAGATGAGGAAACTGAGGCTTATAGAAATAAGTGGCTCCAGGGTACACACTAGTAAGTGGAGACAGCAGTCAAGCCCAGGTCTCTCTGATTCTGGAATCTTGGCCCTTCACCACACAACTTCATCATCAATGTCACATATTCTACAGCAGCTCATTGATACAGTAAAGACACATGCTGTCGAACTGATGAGAAAGCTGTTGTTGAATTCTGTTTAAATGTTTGTTGTTTTCTTTTTTTAAGACATAAAGGATAATCTCTTAGGATGCCAATGCAGGAGGACTTTCATTTATAGTCTAACCTTTGAATTTTTTTTTTACAACAATCATGTATCTTTAGAAAATACAAAGATATTTCTATTTTTAAAAAGTTGCATGGTATAAAAATAACTTCTGGAGCTTCCAAAGAGCAATCTGTATTTAAAATAAAACCATCCACTAAAATCTACAGGAGAGTTGCATACGTGGAGAAATTGCTTAGTAAATAAGCTGGAGAATTGCAGGCAATTTTTACACACTGGAAAGCCACCTCTGAGCAGGACAAAGAAAATTATCATGTGTCATGCTAGAACATGTGGAACGCGTGTGGTAGTAATCTCCCCTTTTGGCTTTGGTCAGGCCGTATGGAAGAAATACGAAAAAAAGAGAACTCTAGGGAGAAGGAATTCTAAAACACCATGGAATTTCTTCAGTAGCAAGAAGGAAGGCAACAACAGGAATTGAGTCTTTAAAAATAAGCCTATGGGTCTAGCTAGTTTGGCTGAGTGGATAGAGCATCAGCCTGTGGACTGATGGGTCCTGGGTTTGATTCTGGTCCAGGGCACATGCCTGGGTTGTGGGCTCCGTCCCCAGTAGGCAACCAATCAATGATTCTCTCTCATCATTGATGCTTCTATCTCTTTCTCCATCTCCCTTCCTCTCTGAAATCAATTAAAAATATATATTAAAAAAATAAGCGTATGGGGCATGCCCCCAGAGAAGACACACGTCCCCCTTCAAGGTTTCTCCTGCATGCCTGTCATAGCAGTGAAGGACACCAAGTGGGATTCTTCTACAAAAATCTGGGTCACAGCCCCTGAAGCTCTCAACCCTCAAGTAGGTAAATGGAAGAAGAAATTACTTCTTTTTCTTCAAATACTTAAGTGGAAAAGAGGATACTAATTAGCAAGCCATGAAAATATACCAAAATTGCATCTACTTTTCTTTATTTTGTTTTTGAAATATAGTTACCTAAATATCTGGCAATGTTTCTCTTTAGCTACTTTTATAATTATTTGTTGTTTAATGGGTATAGAGTCTCAGTTTTGAAAGATGAAAAAGACCTAGAGATCTGATACACAACGGTGTGAATGAACTTGACACTACTGAACTGTACACTTAAAAAATGGTTCAGATAACCAATTTTGTTGTGTGTTTTGTACTACAATTTTTTAAAAAGGTAAAATTGATGGCATCTGTCTTTGTCAGCTCAGGCTACTATAACAAAATACTATAGGTTGGGTGGCTTATGAGAGAGACATTTATTTCTCACTGTCCTGGAGGCTGGTGAATTCAAGATCAAGGTGTTGGCAGGTTCTGTTCCTTGTGAGGTCCCTCTTCCTAGCTTGCAGAATGGTCACCTTCTTGCTGTGTCCTCACGAGGCAGAGAGAGTAAACTCTGGTCTCTTCTTCTTCTTGTAAAGATGCTAATCCCCTCTTGCCCTGAGGGTTGATCTATTTCTGACTCATTCTGAGCTGCCATCTGGGCCCAGTCTCTGAATCTTATTCCACCATAAGGGCCCAACCTGGCCCACCTCAGAAGTGGGATGTGTTGGACATAAAACCAAAGGTATTATCAACTCACTGGACAAAAAATATAAAACAATAAGCTAAATTTTATCAACAATAAATTTAACACTCTGCTCTTCAAGTCAATTGTTTCAATCTAGAATTCCAGATGTGGAATTCAATAAAGACCCTAAATATATATATAATATATATTTAGGGTCTTTATTGACCAATACTGGCAAATCCAATATTAATCAACAGTATGATAAGGTCCCTAAGATGACTAATATGTTTGGCTACATTAGAAAGTTGGCAAACATTTTTTGTGAAGGGATAGATATAAATATTTTAGACTTTGCAGGCCACACAGTCTGTCATAATTACTCAACTCTGTCATAATCTATAAAAAGCAGCCAGAGTCACTGTAAAAACTTTGGTGTGGCGATGTTCCAACAAAACTTTAGGGATCAGTTTGCTGGCCCCTGGGTTATAAAATATAACGCCGAGATCACAGAGTTGATATTTTCACTGCATCCTGCAGGCATCAAGCCATAAGCCAATTCTTGAGTTCATTTCTGGGCTCTAAAAATTTAATTGGTCAGAAACCAGAGAGAGAGAGAGAGAGAGAGAGACCTCCCCATTGGTCATTATTGGTTTATTAATTCATCAACTTTGAGCACAGTTTTCCAGTTTGCTAAGAATCTACCTAGAAGTACTGACATTCCATTTGAACTTTTCCATCTGGTCCCCAAGGGGAACATGACATCCTTATCAAAGTCTTGCTGGAATCAGACCACCCAAGTCTACCACAGCACTGCCAATCAAAGAGGGGAGGGATGTTAGCGTGTGGCATGTTGGTCCTTAGTGAACCATGTAGCTCCTAAGGACCATCAATCCCTTTAAAGTGCTTGCCAGGTGATCTTGTAATAGATTGTACTAGCTTCTTAGCTATAAAGAGACAGATTTATGGGCAGAAGTCACAAACTGGTGGCCTCTTGACCCTATCTGTCCTTACACTTGTTTAATATACTCTGCAAAATGTTTTTAAATTTTAAACAGTTATCCCCATTTGAAAATAATAAAATTCAACATAAAAATGTTGAAGTTCTAGCAATTTGGGACATGGCTACAGCCAAGTGGAGCTAAATAACAGCTGTCCCTTCAAGAGAGAGCCTGCCCTTTCCAGCTCACTAAGGTCTCCATCCACCCCATGTGACTCTTTTTAGTTGTACTCTGGTCTCATAAACATTCCAGTTTACAATCCCTCTACATAACCCACTTTTCCCTCTTTTAGAAAATCATGACTATACTTAGCTGATTCCAGTCTTCTGACACCCCCCATTTTTCACAGCTCCCTCTGAGATAACAAAGGTGTCTCAGTAATCTCATTCGCAAGGTCTCACCGTTCTCTAGAATACAATGTTCCTGGGCAAGAGACTTGAAGCTCACAGTCTCTCCACCAGTGTAGCCTTCCATGATCTTTTTTATGCTCCCATTTATTCTACCCTTTCCATTCATAAGGTCATTCTCCTTGGCAGAGCAAACAAAGGCCAAGAGTTTTTGAACTGCTTTGAAAGCATTTACCCAGGGCATTTTCTTTTGTCTTTCTTGCTCTTCAGCTTGGTCCAAACAGAATTCTGTGTCTTTTATGATGTCCTGAGCATTGTCCACAAGTCACAGTTTATCCTGAGCTTTTGCTTTTCTGACGTCATTTGTACAAATCGTCATCATCCTTTATATTCATTCTTTAGTTTCTGGTCAAGTCTTTTGAAGACCTCCACTTGAATAGAGTGGAGGATTCTTTCTATTTAGAGACCACTCTGTTTCTTCTTCATCAGGATTGCCTACAGTTTCTGAGACAAACTGTCCACACGTGGACCTCCCCAACCCTTGTGAGATATCTCCCACTTCAGAATTGCAAGACAACTGAATCTCTTCTCTGGATTTCTTTTTTCTCCATGGCTAGTAGAAGCTATTTCAGATTTCTCTCCTATTTAAAAAAAAAATCAAAATTAAGTACAGAATGGGTCTCATCACCTCATCTACCTGCTGGGAGGAAGAACACTGTGGGGGCAAAGGAGTTATTAGAAGGTGGGTGAAATCTGAGGTTTGCTTAGGTCTGATAGCCTCTGGTTTCTATCTTTGTCCTTTGAATTATATGGGAGTTGATGAGCCTCCCAGGGGGAAGAACTCAGATATTCATGGCTCATCAGAGTAAGTGAGATAGGGGAACTCAATAGAAAGTAAACTGCTAAGGACTTGCAGGACCTCTTGGAGATAATTTCTTCAAAACAAGTGAAGCCCTCATGGCTAGTTGAACTCAGTGATGAAGTCTGTGAGTCTGTGTGGAGAGAGGTTCCAGGTATCAAGATGGGGAGATTTATTTGAACCCACTCCGAGGCCTCGATCCAGGCAGATGTGTATGCCCTAGAAGGATGGGAGCAGTGAGTCAACTGAAAGAGTTTTCCACCAAAATTGGTCGTAAGCTCCTCTAAGACACTGAGATGTGGAGGAAGGAAAGGACCAGCCAGCCAGAGTAGCAGTTGGCATCAAGTAATGGTATAATAGCAAGCTGGGGACAATCAAGATACCACACCTACACACCTTGCTTCCTTACCAGACCTACGATCTGGTCATATCTCTTGAAGACCTCTACCACTTCAGAATTGCAAGACAACTGAGTCTCTTCTCTGGTTCTCTTTCCCTCCATGACTAGTACAAGTTATGGGTCAGGAATACATTTCTTCCATCTGGCTGGCTGATCTTCAGGAGGTCCTCATGTTAATAATAGCTTCTTTTCTTTTATACTTTTGCTGTTTTCAATATTTGATTCACAGGCCAATGCATCTCTGTTCAAGTATTTGTCTTGTGATATGTAGCACTTCCACACCCCTTCCTCTGAAAAATCTGTTCCTTTATAACAAGGTGAACACCTCTATTGCAATAGTTAGGTGTGAGAATTCACCCATCAAGTCTCTGAGACCCCCTAAAACCATATACTGCAAAGAACTTGCAGGACCTCTTGGAGATAATTTCTTCAAAACAAGAAATTGTATTAAAATATCAAAATTACTCTATTTTACAATACTAATAAGTCTTTTTAACTCCTTTCTTAGTTTCCATCTTTCATTCCCCAAGCTTAGCCTCCTCAGTCTTATGCTTCTGAGTGAGTAGCAACCAGCTCTATAATTATATTTGAAACATCACTAGAAAATACTTTGAGTTTGCCAGTTCTCATGCCATAATAGCTACTAATAATGATAATGATAGGTACCACTTACTGGATACCTACTATGTGATGCTTACATATACAGTATTCTCTCTTATCTTTGCATGTGATATTTTCATCCCCACTGAATAGATGAAAAAGCTGAGATTCAGGAACCTGAATAACTTCCTGAAAGATCCAAAGTTATTAAGTGGGTAGGCTGGTCTAACAGGGTCCAGATGAGCTATGATTGAAGAGTTTAGTGAACAGACCATTTTAGGGTATGAGCAGAGTTATAGAAAACCTGCAAGGAGGCATAAAACAACCCACGGATAGAAATAGCAGAAAGCTTTTACTATCCTTGGGCAAGAAGGGACAAGAAGGGCCAGTGGTCACTAGAGCCTGGAGAGAAAGCTATAGGAGAAGGACAGGTGTCAGAAGCATCCATGGCCAAACGGTAGCCCAGCAGAGAGAGAGCTGGGAAAATAAATATCCTTACCTCACTTCCCCCCATCTGAGTATCAGCCAGTATCTCCCCTTGGCCAAACCCAACAAGGAGCAAGAGAGCAAATCTTAGGTCAACCTCCCAGCACACAGACTAAGGTGGAGAAGGGTGCAATGCAGGTCTGGAGGAAAATGGAGAACATCCCAGAGAGCTGAGATTTGAACCCTGCTTTGCCTAACTCCAACTCTTTTTTCAAAATGCCATGACACCTTTATCTCAAACTAAGGGCTTATGATTTCAGTTTCTAATATCTTGGTCTCCAAATCCAAATTCTACACCCAGATATGTATCTAAGGCAGTGAATACTTCCCAGATAACCCCGTTTCTTATGAGTTATTCTTCCAAATAATGGCCTGAAGAAGCAGAGAAGAAAGCCATACCAGTACCCATCAGTGCTGCAGTTTCCTGTTCAGCACAGAAGAATCCCTGCAGATACTGATGATAACAGTTGCCCACACAAATGATTCATTGAGAGGCATATCTTAGCAGACTCTGCCACAGGCCAGACACATACTTCAAGAAGAATTCTCTCCTAATTAGATGCCTAACCCAACCCACAATCCCTTCAAATCCTTTAGTCCTTGATTTTCTCTTTGGCCTTTATTCTCCTACCTCATCTATTACTTTCTTTTTTTAAGTCCTCACTTGAAGCTACATTTATTGATTTTAAAGGCAGGAAGGGAGGAGAGAAACATTGATCAGTTGCCTCCCATACGTGCTCCAACTGGGGATTGAGCCTACAACCTAGGTATGTGCCTTAACTGGGAATTGAACCTGCAACCTTTTTGGTGTATGGGATGATGCTCCAACAAACCACTTGGCCAGGGGTCATCTGCCTCTTTCTTAAGGAGGAGTACCAAGAGGCATTCATCAAGCTCTTTCACATCATCCTCAATCAGGGAAATCTGTTAAGACTTCCCATGACTGCTGGTTACTGGCTCACAATATAACCAACATGTCCTCATCCACGCAGGGTATTGTCCATGAGTTTCCCAAAGATGGGGAAATTGTAACTGTACTGGTCAGTTTCCCAGACAAGAATTGAGCAGTATCATTACTTTAAAAATTGTGAAATAAAACACAATTACATAGGCAGAAAATCCAAAATCTACAAAAAAACAAAAAACAAACCCAAAACAAAACCCCTGCTAAAACTAATAAATGGACTTAGCAAGGTCACAAGTTACAAGGTAAATATATAGAATCAATTTTATTTCTTATGGTCTATCAATGAAAATTTGAAAACAAAATCAAAGGAACAATACCAATTATAATAATAGAAAATGAAATAAATTTAACACATATATGCAAGACCTGTATACTGAAAACTATAAAATTAAAAATATCTAAATAAATTAAAATATATACATGTTTATGAATTGCAAGTCTCAATATTATTAAAATATCAATTCTCTCCTATTGATTTACAGATTCAATGCCATCCTTACCAAACCTGAGCAGACTTTTCTGGTAGAAACTGACACATTGATCCTAAACTGTATATGGAATTACAAATGATCTGGAATAGCCAAAATAATTTTAAAATAAAAGCACAAAGTTGGAGGACTTGCCTACCTAACTTCAAGACTTACTATAAAACTGCAGTAATCAAAACAGTGTGATGTTGGTGTAATGACAGACAAATTAATCAATGAAACAGATTAGAGAGTTCATGTATACATGTTTTCAACACAGCTGCCAAGATAATTCAATGAGGAAAAGGCAGTCTTCAACCAATGTTGCAGTAATGACTGGATATCCATATGGTGAATGATGAGCCTCAACCCTTACCTCACATCACACACAACAAGTAACCTGGAATAGGCAGTGCCCTCAGCAATCCCCAGGCTCTGTCTCTTGCTTCTATAGTGCTTGGATGGAACAGACCCAGGGATGCCCCTTCTTCCAGCCTCCGACCACCCCACAGCCTCTTTCCAGTCAACACACTCAGAACCACCTCAGCCATCCTCAGCCTCTGAGACCAGATAGCACCATTTTTTTTTACTTTAACTCCTTATTGCAGAACAACTATGACCTCCCAAATTCATCAGAATTATTTCACTGAGGTGGAGGCTGCCGTCAACCACCTGGTCAATCTGCATCTGCGGGCCTCCTACACCTAACTCACTCTGGGCTTCTATTTTGACCTCAGTGATGTGGCTCTGGAGGGTGTGGGCCACTTCTTCCGAAAGTTGGCCAAGGAGAAGCATGAGGGCACCAAGCACCTCTTAAACATGCAACACCAGTGTAGTGGCCACATTAATTTCCAGGATGTGTCAAAGCCTTCCCAGGATGAGTGGGGTGAAACTCAGGACACCACGGAAGTTGCCATGACCTTGGAGAAGAACCTGAACCAGGCCCTTTTATTTTATTTTTTTTAAATACATTTTATTGATTTTTTACAGAGAGAGGGATAGGGAGTTAGAAACATTGATGAGAGAGAAACATCGATCAGCTGCCTCCTGCACACTCCCCACTGGGGATGTGCCCACAACCAAGGTACATGCCCTTGACTGGAATCGAACCCGGGACCCTTGAGTCCGCAGGCTGACGCTCTATCCACTGAGCCAAACCGGTCAGGGCTGAACCAGGCCCTTTTAGATCTGCATGCCCTGGGTTCTACCTGCCTAGACCTCTGTGACTTCCTGGATGAGGGGTGAAACTTATCAGGAAGATGGGTGATAACTGAGTAACCTCTTCAGGCTAGTGGGTTCCCAGGCTGGGCAGGGCGAGTATCTCTTCACAAGGCTCACCCTCAAGCACCACTAGGAGCCTTTGGAGTCCAGAGGCCTTTAAGGGGCCCTTCTGCATTCCCCTGGTATCTGGCTTTTGCCTGAGCCTCTCCCTGAAACCACTAAGTCATCTTTTTAACTACCCTGCAGCCCTCTCCCATGCATTGGACCAAATGGAGACAATAAAGCTTTTTGCAGGAAAAAAATTTTTAAAAAACACCTGAAATAGATTACAGAACAAAACATAAAGCTACAACCATAAAACTGCTAGAAGAAAACATAAGAGAAAATCTTTGAGACCTGGAAACAGGCAAAGATTTTTTTACTCAGGACACAAAAGGCCTGAGACTCAAAATAGAAAACTGATGAACTTAACAGCAATAGTCCTGAGGCCACTGCCCAGGCCCTTTAGGCCACCTTGGCACCCAGATGAGTCTCTCTCTACTTATTTTTGCCCTTGTGTTCACAAGCGTGTTGAACTGAACCTTGGCTGAAGCTTGAGGGAGAGCGCTCCAGCCCAGCCTGTCAAAGTTCTCTGCGTTAGCCTCCATCCCAGGTAACAATGAAATGTGAAGTTGCCTTTGTTCTCTGGAAATGTATATTTTTGTAAATACACAAGAAAAAAAGAGACTGAGCCAAGACAGAATTTATGTTTTCCTGAGACCTAGGCCAAAATAATATCTAACATTGTCAATGCTCTATGACTAGCACAGGCTTCGTGCGCTATTGTCACACGTTGTCTCATTCCATGGTTTAAGAACAAGTGTCCCCTACTTATTAAATTAGAATCTGTAAATGCAATTAATTAGAGGCCACCTTTCCTGACCCTGTGCTGGAGAAGGTAAACTCTTCCCATGGGGATGTTTCAACCACAACCCACACTGCCACCTTTAAATAACAGTTTTCCAGCTTGCTGTGGCTATTGTCCCCGTTACTGAAACTAAAGTCCCACCAAAGGACCCAACCCTGGCTTACCTAAGGATATGGACATTGATAAAAATGCATCTCCACTTAGAGGGCTCAGAGATGTTTTAACTGCGTGAAACTCCCGTAAGTTCCTCTGAGGGTTATGACAAGGAGATGGACCATAGAAACCTAAAGATAAAGGCAGCTGAGCCCGAATACATCCTTTTTCAGGAAGAGCACACATCAATGGTTTTATAGCTATGAATCCATTGACCCTACCTCTGACTTCGTCCCTTTCTAGCACTGGGCCTATGCACTTGAGTCTTTATTCTTCTGTATGAAACCAGCAGTTTCTGATCATGCTGAAACCTCCCCTCAGCAGCATAGGGTTCTATTGATGTCTACAGTTCCTTTGGATGTCCCAGCCATTGGTCACTTATTCTGTTCTTTAATAAGAGCACAGAGCTGAGGAAAGCCTTTGAGGTTTTGCTGCAGCTCTGGCTCAGACTGTTCAGTTCGGTTCTTTCCTGGCCCATGGAGACAAAACATGGTCCTTGACTTCCAGAAAATTACCCTGGAAACTAAAGCAAGTCCCATACTTTTCTGAGCTAAGACCTGCCCTGCTGACATGTGCAATGACTTCACATACACTGCACGTGAGGAATGTTACATAAAATGTGTCTTCCATTAGAGGCTGTATTACTGAGATCTTCATTCTGAAAACAATAAAGTCCTACAAATTAACTAATTAGCAGAAACCTTACTTGAATTCTAGATTGAAACCCAAAATATAATTACTTAAGCAGTACGCTGTCTTGATTTCCTTTGTGTTTCATTAAAGATGGTATTTCAGCTACTATTTTAAAGTGTTTACTATTTTCACTTAACAAAATGGCCCCTTCAACCAGACATCTGGGCCACTCCTCTAGCCAGAAAGGACACTCTACATTTAATAAGCTTCGGAGACAATACTGAAATGGGTCCTCTGCTGTCCCCAGAGCCTTCTTGCACTCTACCCTCCTTCTTCAGAGAAAGGGCTTATAAGTACCCTATTCTCAATATAAGAGGAAAGCCTTATAGCTGGTTACAGAATTAATGCATGCTTAGCTTTCCACTCCTTTCCTCCTCACTCACCCCTACTCAGTCTCATTTGTCTACATGTCCATCTCCACACTAGATCCTAACCTCATTTGAAAACAAAAAAACTGTGTCTCTCTTCTTGAGGAGGCCTCTAGCACTGTCTAATTCAATGCTTTGCACACAATACACCCAAATACACATTTGAAAATATATTGATTAATACTCTAAAGCCTCTCTCAAAAAAAAATTATCGTTGGGAGCTGGATATGACCAGTAAGGACAGTGGGACCCTTGCTCCTTTGTCTGGGGTTTGGGCAAATGTGAAATGGTCAACAGAGAAGTGGGGTTACAAAAGGCACCGTTGTCAGAAATTGGAAAGTTGCTAATGTGAGCCCAATCTTTCTCAGAGGCACCACTGGGAACTTGGGAATTACACACCATTAAGCCTCACCTCGGTATCAGGACAACAGATTGAGATTTAAAGAAGGACAGGCTAGTACAACACAGATAAGGTGGATGTGACACTAGGCCTCAGCATGGCTTTCCCTGGGGAGGCTGAGCCTCGGCGGCCAGGGAGAGTGCTTTGATAAGGAGAATGAAGGAACAGACCTTTCAGCACGGTCGTACTAGGATCAGATTTGCTCATGTTTTCAGCCAGTTTGGGTAGTGAGTAGAACACAGCTGCTCTAGGAAGAAGTAATAGAAGAGTCTGCATGGGATCTTGCCGTGATTCAAGCATCTTTCTAGCAGAAAACAAATATGATTAATCTGGGTAGCAGTGGGCTGGGAATTCCTACAGTTGCTTGATAGAAGAGATATGCTCTTGCCAGGTTTGCTATAGAGGACGTTTCTGTTGGTGAATCTTATATTCCTACTGACTGTGTTTTTTCAAAAAATCAGACAGATATCCTTTTGGAGTAGAGACCAATAGTCCAACAAAGTATACCAAAATATTGATCATAGACAGCGTGCTAGACCCAAATGGCTGTTGACTCTTCCTACCTTGATAGCTTGCCAGCATCTGAAACACCTGGATCCCACACTAAATCATAGGTCCTCCCAAACTCACTTTCCACCTAAGCTTTCTGTTTCTGAACTGTCCTCCCAGTCACAAAGGTGGGAAACACAGGAGCCACTTTTAACAACTCCCTCTTGGCAGTTCTACTCCTTTTCTTCATACCCATGACCTCTGGCCTAGGTCAGACTTCATCAGGTCTTACTGGACTAAAATGATAACTTCCCAGTTGGTTTTTCTGCCTCTGATATTTTCCTTCAAGCTCATTTCATACAGTGCCTTCCTGTTCAGTCTTCAAGAAGCATTTATCATTGTGTCACACTCCTGCTCATAACTTTCAAAGGCTCCCCCTTGTCCAAGCAAAATCGAACTTTGTAACCTGGAATTCAAGAGCTGCATAATCTGGATCCAACACATTTTCCAAATCTTTCGTTATTCTCCTGCATTTCCACTTTTCTTCAAATGTAACGTTAATTAAAACAATATCTACTAGTTATTGAATATAGGCCATTTTCTCCCCCTATCTCTATTTCTCTCTTTCCCTCAGCCACTCTATGAGATATATACATTGATCCCACATGACATAAGAGAAAGCAGAAACTGTAGTCCAAACAGATCAAATAAGCTGCCAAAGGCCATCTGATCAGTAGGTGGAGGTCACTACCTCCAAAGTTCAAGTTTTTGGCCACAGCCTCTGTCCCCTATAATTTCCCTGTTCAGGGAGTACTTGCACTGCCTCCTCTTCCCTATAGAGGGGAAATGTTTATGTTACTCCTCCCTGATGCTTTTAGTTCCTTAAAGTTTTGTACAACCTGGAAATAACTAGGAATTCGTGGGGACTGGTTCACGATGGAGCAGGGACTTGGGGGCACAGTGGATTGGGGTGGGAAGTCAATAGTGAGAAAAACTTGGATCAGCCAAGAAATGAGTGGAAGACCAACAGGAGAAGAGTCGGGTGTGGCCTTGCATGATGAAATAGAGAATTGCTGAGATGAGAGGCCCAATCAAATATTCTAACTATGGCCCATGTGCCTGTGATGCCAGAATGGGCCAGGGTCTCAAGCAGTGTCTGCCTGGTCTCAGGGAGACCATGAAGTCTGCTGGAGGTTTGCAAACAGATCTCGAGAGCCTTCTTCTTGTCTCCCAATACTCAAAAAGAGTATTCTTAGCTCATCCCAAATTATTTTTTTTATCCAAAATAAGTCTTCCAATTAAAAAAGTAAACTCTCAGTCTTTTTAAATATGCTAAATTAAAATGTGCAAAATGACTATTCTCTTCTTCCTTTAAAGAGAAACAGAGAAGCCTTTACATCTGCTTTTTCATATTTCAGAGAAAAAAAAATGGAGCAAATGATGTGATTGAAGCCAAAGTTGTCTATAAAGTGTGAAAGCACTTCCTTTCCTTTCCCAGGAGCCAGGGCTAACAGTAGGAGAGGAAATTAGCATGAAGGTTTTACTTAAATTACAAGATGGGTGAAGACCTTGCCCAGAGATGATATCTCCCTGTCTCCTATGACAGACAATGAATGGCTTTCAAGACCAAGGTCGTTCTCTTTGTTATGTAAATAGTTTCCAAGAAGCTCATAGAGTGCTCTATTGGAATGAGTGCCATGGTGCTGAGAGCATGCTGACCCAGGAGTTTAGAGTCTCCCCACCGCTACCTATGCACCTACTGACTTAGTTTGAGCCTCTCTTTCCCCATTTTCAAAAAACCTAGAACCTATGCCACAGAATAGCTATGAAGATTAAAGGAGATGATAATGGGGAAATTGCTTTATAAGGTGAAAAGCACAAGATGCATGTTTGCACAAGATACTAGGTTGACCTAGAATCGATCCTTCTGTATCCACAGTCTAACCCTTTGCTGAAGTAGTAACAACAGTAAAGGCAGAAGGGTGTCCTCAGGGCTCAGAATGCAGTGGGACAGAAACTTTGGGCAGGTCCTGAAAGCATCTTAAAGCACAGTGGACAGGAACCCTTCCTTTATCTGACTATAACTGCCCCCCATTCATCTGTTGAAAAATTTTCAGAGTGGGAGTAAGAAAACACTATTGTCATAATTTTCTTTACAATCCAATCAAGAGACAAAAGAACTTTTTAAAAATTACATTAAAGGCATATATATTTATAGTTACATATATATGTAAGTCATAGGTTATTCCGTATTTGAGAAATACTTACAAAAAAAAAAAAGGGGATATATATATATATATATATATATATATATATATACCCCCCAATTTTAGTAAATATATATATATACACACACACACATATTTATGTGTGTGTGTGAAGGAAAGGTAATATATTCAATTCCTGCTGTACATCCCCAGCTGGTTGCCTACCAGTTCCTTAAACTCAAAGCCAAAAGTGGAGAAAGAAACTTAGTGGTTTATAACAATTTATTGTTTTTCACAACCCTGTGGCTTGGCTGGATGGCTCTTCTTGCCTGAGATCACTACTGTGGTTCATTCAGCTGGCAGATCTGGGGGCTGGGCTCAGCTGGGGCTATTTATTGACTGAAGGGCTCTGCTTCCCTGCCCAGGGCCTTGGGCTTTCTCGTGGCATGATGGTCTCGAGACACTTTTCCGAAGAGAAGCATTGTGAGAGTGTGAAAACAGAAGCCACGGGGCTTCTTAAAGCCTGGACTCTGAAGCCATAGTGCCACTTCAGCTATGTGTGTGGAGGAAAGCTAATATATTCAATAAAGGTCAAAGCAAGTCACCGGGCCAGCCCAGGCTCAGGAGAGAGAAAACAGACTCCACCTGCTGAGATAGCTGCAAGTATCACTGCAAAAGGCATGCAAGATGAGCGATATAATTGCAGCCATCTTTGGAAATAATCTGCCACATCTGCTCCAGTCCTTCCTTCCTTTCTTCCTTTTCATTAAACTTATAATAACTGAGCATCTGCTATGAGCCAAGCCCTCTTCTAGGTGCTAGGGACATACTCAACCAAGACAGATAAGACCCCTCCCCAAATGGATCTTAACTCTAGTGGAAGTAAGCAAATAGATGAATAGGCTCATTTCAGCTAGAATGAGGTGAATAAAAACCTGAGGTGGGAGATGAGGAAGGCAGTGAGACAACTTTAGACTAATTGAATAAAAGAAGCCTCTTGAAAGTGGTGATATGTGAACCAAGTGTAAAAGCCCGGAGGCAGGAGCAGATATGGGCATGCACAGCTGCAGCATCATGACTGGGGGAGAAGGGCAGGGCACGTGTGTCCCATCTCGGCCACAGACAAAACTGAGCATCAACCTTTCAAGCTAGAAATGCCAATGTCATTCTCAACTCCTCCTTCTCCCTCATCCCCAGATTCACTGGGGACAAAGTCCAGTTAATTCTTCTAAAACCTCCCAGATGGGTCTCTTCCTTTTCTTCTCTCCTATCACTCTTCTTGGTCTCTCTCACCTAGATCCTGCATTCATTCTCCTGCCTGCCTCTGCTTTCTTCCCACTTTAATCCCATCTTCAAAGGCTATCTGAATCAGCTCTTGAAGATACAGCTCAGCAATAGCTCAAAATCCTCAGTGGCTCCCTGTGACCATTGGATGAAGTCCAAACCTCTCAGCTTCTCTCTGGAAGCCTCGATAATCTGGCTTCCATCTACTTTTTGGAGTCTACTCTGTATCTAAACTCTATTGTGAGAAAGCCATTCTTCTGAGGTTGAAGTATTGCTCCTCTCCTGAAATGCAAGTGAGATGAGAACTGAAGCCATAATCTGCCATTAATGCATCTTTCAGCATACATTAGGAAAACATGTTTCTAAAGCCAGTTCTTGGAGACAGCAGAAAATGGCATTGAAATGAAGAGGGAGGAGAAAAGAGATAGGGTAAGAGCTAAGGGCAGGGATCAAGTTTAAGCCTGAACCTGGAGTAGCTCTTAAGGACAGGTAAAGTACATGAAGAGTTGGGGTGAAGGAAAGATCAAGAGTCATTGACAGGAAGTCAGTTGGTAATTTGTAAATAATTCATAATTCACAGAAAGCCAGAGCTGGATATGACCTTAGAGGTCATCAAGTACTATCTTTGTACACGAAGATAACCAACCCAGAGAGGGAAAGTGTCTTGCTCAGAGTCACACAGCGAGTCCATAAGAGATCCTGCCTGGCCCTCAGCCCCCAGAGTCCCAGGCCAAGCTCCTCATGTCACTTCCGACTAATCTGTCCTCCCACCTCTTCAGGGTGGAATGACTTCATGGAGTCAAGCCTGGAAGCAGGGAACCTGATGTTGCTTTAGAATGCAGCAAAACACCAAGGGGTTCCTCAGCGTGCATATCTCCCCTGCCTGCAATGGAGGCACCAGGTCCAAGCGCCTGAGTCAGAGACAGGCTCCTTATCTTGGGCTGAGCTGATGTGACACCTCGAGAAGCTGACAGGAAAACAACCAAGTCCATTTATTTGCCTGTCACGATAAGTGAGTTGGATCAGCTATGCAGTTGGGCCAAGGAATTGCTTAGAAAGATGTCATTAGGGTGGCCAAGAGAAAAGAATCAACCCTTGGCAGCCAACCTACAGGGCTCTTAATGCTAAAATTAGCCCTAGCATCGTAATATTTCCAAAGAGGTTTCATATCCATCATGTCAAATTCTCCACCCAACATGTCTATGAGGTAGGTACTATTTTCACTATTTAAGGATGAGGAAATGAGAAGCTGAGGCCGCACTCAGGGTCACATGAGCTCATCAGTAGAAGAGTTGGAATTTGGGCACAGGACTTGTGATTCAAACCCACATGACTAATATTAGTTAGCTGTAAAAAGGACGAACCTTGAAGATATTATGCTAAGTGAAAGAAGATGACACAAAAGGACAAATACTATATGATACTTATAGGAGGTACCTAGAGTAGTCAGACTCATAGAGACAGGAAGTAAAAGGGTGGGTGGAAGGAGGAGTGGAGTAATTTTGTCTACTGGGTACAAAATTTCAGTTGGGAAAATAACAAGTCCTGGCGACAGATAGTGGTTAAAATGGTAAAATTTATGTTACAGATACTTTGCCTCGATAAAAAATAAAATTAAAAACTATTTTTAAAACAATCCACATGAATGCAGTGATACGCCTTTTCTGACAATTCTTTTCTAAATCATAGTTTGCCGAGGACTAGAACGGAAAGCAACCCTTAGTTTACAGAAGAGGAAGCCAAGGCCCCGAAAGGGACATGCATGAATAGGGGTCAGTCAGAAAGTTAGGAACAGAGCATGTCCTCCCAGCTCTCTTAGTGCTTTTTAGCCTAAGTAATCTCTGCCTTTTGTCAAATTTCCATGGCTAGTGTCTTAGACAGCTCGGGCTGTCATAACAATTCCACAGGCTGGTGGCTTAAACCTAAACAATTCAGGAGGCTGGAAGCCCAACATCAGGGGGCCAGCCAATTCCGTGCCTGGTGAGCACCCTCCTCCTGGCTTGCTGATGGCCACCACTAGACTCAGAACTCCTGCAGGGCAGAGGCCATGGCTTTGCCAATTTGCAACCCCATCCCAGGACCTGCAAATAGCAACAGCAATAACGACAGTGGGAATTTATTGAACATTTGACATATGCCAAGTGCTGTTATAAATACTTGACCTGCACTCCGACATATTTATTGAGTAAATGTTGAATGGATAAAGCCATCTTTTCTCACTATCTTTAGAATATAGCAATAGCCACATTTTTAGCCCCATCTACTACTCAAGTTCTATACCAAATGTGCAAATTAAGTCATATTAAATTGGAGAGTCTCTGAAATATCATCAAGAGTAGGTTTATTTCTGTCTTCTGGTCTGAATCCAGAATCCCAACTCATCACCAATCAGCCTGTCTAATGAATGAACATTTACTGTGAATAGATTTATCATAGACTCTGATTGGACAAACTGGAAAATAATGACTAAGATACACAGAGGTCTTCCCAGTTTCCTAACCACTCTCCCATATACATTTAATTCTCAGACTAGCCTGTACAAAAGCAAAGGATGTATTATTGCTCTCATTTTATGACAGGAAAGTCTAGATCAGAAAACCTAAATAGCTTGCCCAAGGTCACCCAAGTAGTGAGGACATAGTCTAGGTTTCCTGTCTTCTAATTCCATACTTGCCTACTAGGTTGTGCTGCCGAGTAGAACGTCACATGCCTTTTAGAAAGGGGACCGTCCATGCAGACTGGCAAAGCTCAGCTTCCATGCGGGTCTGTGGTCTCTGCCAGCTTCTCGAGTATGGCTTGCTCACTCTTTCAGATCACCCAGCTCTTCCCATTGCAAGGTTTACAATTTCTCAGTCTGCACAATGAAAGAAAGGCCCTAAGAATTCAAATCACTCCATAAAGTCTACAAAAAAAAAGGAGATGGAATAATTGCTGTTGAAATGGTTTTATATTTGTCCTGAAAAAAATTTTTTTTTTTTTCGCTGAATATAAATTCTGCATGACATGGGATTCAGGGAAAGACGTTGGCAACTTTAGGAGATTTCTATTTTGTTTTCTTTCTATCCACTTTTCTAAGCATCTTTTCTATTTCCACAGTGCTTTAAAAAGAATGCAAGAGAACTGAGGCGCTGGGATAAAGAGAGAAAGAAGAATCCTAGAGTTACGGAGCCTGGCTAACCCCTTTTCTGTGAAGATCTGTGTGCTCTTTTGTGCCGTAGTGAAGAGGTGGAAAGAAAAGAACTGTCCCCACATTATCCACCATGAGGCCAGCCAAAAGGACCTCTGACTCGAGGAGCAAGTGCACCCCACCGCAGGCTCATCTCCCTCGCTTCCGCGCTGCCAAACAACGCTCTCAGAGGGTGATTCTGTCCCCGCAGCAATTGTCTGTGAATTTTGGGTCAGGAGCTGCCACAGGAAAAGTATCTAATTCCACTTTCACACACTTGTGGTGTCAGCAACTCAAATACAGAAATCTATGTTGGCCACATTTTAGCTGCTCAAGTTAAAGGCACAGGAAAAGAAGCCCACCTGTTGGAATCAATAAGGAAATCTCATAGATCATTCCGGGGCTAAAATCATACAAAACTGCCTCACCAAGCAGCTTACGATATTTTGTGTTTCTAAGTTCAGTCACACTGCACACTCTGGCCAGACAGAACTTTCTGAAGCACAGATTTCTGCCCTTCAAGTCTGCTTTCCAAATGGTCACCAGTGATTTTTCTAACACACACACTCATTTATTCCACAAATACATATCCGGTCGCTATCAGGTGCCAAGTACTTTTCTAGTTATGTTAAGTGATCAAAGAAGACAAGTATCTGTGTTTGTGGAGAGAGGAGACATGATATAAGTAAACAAATAAACAAGATTGCTTCAAGTAACTGATTAATGATAGAAAGAAATCAAAATGGGTCTTGGAATAGAAAGTGACCTGGGGGGAGATACTTTAGGCGTTACATCACTTTTGAACCAAGATTGTAGAGATAAGAAGGAAATTGTGCTGAGATCTGAGAGAAAGAGCCTTCTAGACAAAGAAAATGCTTCCAGAAGGTAGAAATGAGCGTGGCTGTTTGAAGAACGCAGAGGAGGCCCAGGAGGCTGGAAGATAGTGAGTAAAGGAATGTGGAAGGGGGTGAAGCAGGAGAAGTGAGGCAGGAGCTGGGATGGTAGTGGTAGGAAAGAAAATTAAAGGGGGTGAGAGCTCAAGACATATTTTGGAGGTATAGTTCACAGTGCTTTCTGATAGAGTTGACATGGAGGAATGGGAAAAAGTAATCAAGGATGATGCTGGCTTTTTGGCTTGAGCAACTGAGTGGATGGTAGTGCCATTCTGAGTGGGGACAATGAAGGAAACTTGGGTGAAATATGCTTTGAATATGTTACATTTTAAGTAGCTATTCAAATGAAAATGTCTAGTCTATAGCTGAATACACAAATCCAGAGGTAAACAGAAAGTTTGGGGGCTAAATATATAAATGTAAGTGTTATTGGCATAAACACCTGTTACCTAAAGCCATGGAATTCCTAGGGAGAGGGGTAGAGAGGGAAGAGAAGAGCCCCAGGGCACTCCAATGTCCAGGGTGTAGCAGTGGAGGAGGGACCAGACAGAGTGGCCTTCGGGGAGGAGAAAAACAAGGGAATGTCACACGTGAGCCAGGGGAAGAAAGTACAATAAACAGTCAAATGTTGATAAGCAGTCTAGTAAAAAAAGCGAGAGAGGACGAAAGAAAGAAGGAAAAGGAAGGAAGGAAG
>NW_005871228.1:554623-651236 GCF_000147115.1 Myotis lucifugus | reverse complement strand
GGGTTAGCTGACAGCGATCTTTTGGCTGGAATGGTACCAGGCGTAGCATGAAGCTCTGACCCTGCAGAAGGCAGAGGAGAAAGACTGAAAGAAGATAGACTTCAAGAACATTATTAAGCCACTGAAATAAACCAGTTCTGAAATCTGCCCTACTCCTGGACTTTCCAGTGCCCTAAACCAATAAATCCCTTGTAATGGTTAAGCAAGTTCGAACTGATTTTAATTAATAGCAATGAAATGCATTATAATTGGTTCCATTCCCAAACCCACCTTTCTGGGCTAATTTCTTAGCATCACTCATATCCAGGCACATCGGCCCACAAGCATTCTGTTAAGACTGGTCACTCTGCCTGAATGCCCTTCCTTAATTTTCTCCTCTGCTGCCTGCCTACTTCCTACTCACACTTAAGACCCAGCTACAATGTCACCTCCTCCCTGAAGACTTCCTAATTCCTCTTAACTTGCTTTATCATGGTATGCATGACTCTGATCTGTATTATAGTGACTCTCTCCAGTGATTGCAAAAAAATATGTGAAAGGTGGAGATTTCCTCTACTGTGATCTTATAAAATTGTGTGATGAGATTGCCTTGAATAAACATTCTCGCCAATGCCCAAAGAACTAAATGATCCTTGATAACAGCTATTCCTGGAACGGCTGAGTCCTCACAGATCACCTAATCTACCATCTATTTTACTAAAGAAGAAAGTGAAGGGAAGCTCATGGGCAGTTAGGGCAGAGGTCAGCCTTGAAACCGATGCTTCCTAATTCACTGTCTATTCTATAAGAGCAATTTGCCCCTTTCCTGAGAATTTGGGGTAAGCAGGACTGATCATCACCCCTGACATATTTGGCATCTGTGATGTGCCTCTTTGTCACCCCCATCTTTCAGGAGCCCTCCTGCTCTCTGCCTCCCTCACAGCTAATTGAAGAAGGCACAGATGGGAACTCTATAGGCAGCGGACAAATATCCCTTCCATCTTACCTTTGATGGGAAGGGAAAAACCTTATTCCTCTTAAAGAAATTTCTCTGCCTCATCTCTGCTTTATTAAGGTATAATTGGCAAATAAAAATGGTATATATTTAAGGGTACAACATGATGTTTTGATCTATCAAATGTATACATTGTGAAATGATCACCACAATCAAACTAATTAACACATCCATCATCTCACATAGTTATTTTGTTATGTGTGGTGAGAACACTTAAGATCTAATCTCTTACCTATTTTTAAGTGTTATTAACTGTAGTCACCATGCTGTACATTAAAACCCCAGAACTGCCCTGGCTGTTGGCTCAGTTGGTTGGAGTGTCATCCCATACACCAAAAGGTGGCCCGTTCCATTTTGGGTCAGGGCTTGTACGGGAGGCCACTGATGGATTTACTGTTTCTCTCTCTCTCTCTCTCTCTCTCTCTCTCAAAACAAACAAAAAAAACCCCATACAACAACAAAAAAACAAAACAAAAAATAAATAAACCATAATGGAAGTTTGTACCTTTAACTGTTGGAGGCCATCGAGAGGATGTGACTGCTAATTGACCCATCAGCTGGACCCAGGCAATCAGAGGCTCCTCATCCCTCCTCTATCCTTGGAATGTATGTTCCTCCTGCTATTCCCACACTAGGAGCTGTTTTCAAGGACACGACCTTAAGAAAGCAATGTGTTATTGAGACCATCTGGAAAATATACATGACTGAACCTACTAAAGCCTCTATAAACTTTTAAGATTCTGGTGAGTGGGTGCAGAGCACCACTTGTCTTCCGGTTGCCCAAGATAAGCCTCGTGTGTGAGTTCCCCTGCTTATTAAAACTGCCTCCTACCAATCTGGAGTGATCTACCTCTTTCTTCAGTTTCTTCTGGCCCTCCATCTATGGGGGACAGTTTCAGATTTTACCTGGGGAACTCCCAAGGTTTCGAACTAACATTGCCTAACATCTCCCCCTTGCTCCCAACCCCCAGCCCATACTAGTAGAAATCACCATTCTACTCTCTGCTTCTGTAAGTATGACATTTTAAAATTCCATGCATAAGTGGGATCATACATTATTTGTCCCTCTGCCTGGTTTACTTCTCTTAGCATAATGTCCTTTAGGGTCATCCCTGTTGTCCCAAATGGCAGGATTTCTTTCTTTTTTATGGTTGAACAATATTCCATATGTAGATAACACATTTTCTTTATCCAGTCACCCACCGATGGACACTTGGTTTGCCTCCATATCAGGAATTTCTGAATTTGGATGAAAAGGATGAGAGGGTTAGTGAGGGTAGGAGCGTCTTCTCATGACCTCTGCAATTTCAGCTACCTCTTTCTTCTCAGCTGCCTCTACCTTTACTTCTAAAAGTAATCCCTTTGAGAATCTGACACAGGCTGGGGTTAAAAATTGGGGGTAAGAAAATCTACAGAGTAAGTTCCTTGGATGCCCTTTGCACCCTCCCTCACAACGTGGCTCTCTCCTGCCCAGCACTGTGCACGCACCTGTCTGACGGGCTTCATTCCCAGACGCAGGCTATCATTGCCTTCCAGGCCAGTGAGCCATGTGCCGCAGGCTGTAGAGGAGGCCGCACGTGACAGCACCTGCGGGACTCCGGGAAGGCTTTACGCACAAGGTGATGTTTGAGCTTCTATTTTAAGGATAAGACAAGTTCGCAGGGTGAGGAAAACATGCTGAGAGTGGACAGGTGGGAAGGTGGTGAAGGACATCAGAGGTAGAGAGAAGAGAACCTATGCAAAGGCGCAACTGTGGGAGGACTTGGTATGTCTGGGGATGATGTAGTGGTTGAACGGCACCCCCACCCCACCCCAAAATATGTCCATGTTCTAACACCCGGCACCTGTGGATGTGACCTTATTTGGAAAGGGGTCTTTGTAATTGTTAAGGACCTGGAGATGAGTTCATTCTGGATTAACCTGGATTATTATGACAAGCGTCCTCATGATAGAAAGGCAGAGGGAGATTGGAGACAGAAGGTAAAGATACACAAGGAGAAGGCGAAGTGAAGATGGAGGCAGAGATCAGAGGGATGCTGCCACCACCAAGGAACAGCTGGAGCCACCAGAAGCTGGCAGGGGCCCCGGAAGATTCTCTCCTAGAGCTTCAGAGGGCGCATGGCCCTGCCAACCTCAATGTCAGACTTCTGGCTTCTAAAAATGACAAGAGACTACATTTCGGTTGTTTTAAGCCACCAAGAGTGTGATGACTTGCCACAGCAGCCCTCGGAAACAGATACAGACGGCCAGAAGTTCCCTGTGGCCGGAAGTTCCCTGTGGCCGGAAGTCAGGATGTTTTGCTGGGTGCCCCCTCTGTAAGCCTTTCTATCAGGTGTGGATCAGAGCCACGCTATCTTTTCCTGGGCAGCAAAGAAAGCAGCCACTCAAGGAAAGCCAGGCTTGTTAGTCAAAAGCAGACACAATGGTTGAGGACACCTGGGTTTCTAAAAGGGGCAAGGCCAAAATATACTAATGGAAGGAAAAATCCTTTCTTGGCTAGGACTTGAAATGGGGTTGATTCGTTTTAAAAAAACAGATAGAAAACCCCACTGCTGTTTGGACGAAGAATTGTTTGCCTCTTAGGTAACGATGTAAGGAGTCAGCCAGTGCCCTCAGTGGGAGGCGTCTGAACTGGAACTGTGGATTTAGTCACCCCAGTGATGAGAGCCACCCTCACCTCTCACTCTGGGGCCTGCTGCTGAAACCTGAGGTGTCACTCATGTCTGCAGGGATCAGAGAGCAGAGAACTGCCTCTTGAGCAAAGGTGTGCAGTGAGGACACCACGCTGAGAACTGCAGAGGAAAGCGTGTGGGGGACGGGGCTCGGTAGAGACGGGAATGCACTGGCCGTCTCCCAGCCCTGGCTGAGCCTCGCTGAGACTGCAGACATCTCCTTTGGGGGGACCTAAGGCCCTTTTCTTGTGCGGCATAAAAGAACAATGATTAAGTATCCGGATTTTGTATCTTGATACTATTATGTCCCTTCCTAGATCTGGGAAAGAACCTCATATAATGCCACCATTGTCCGGTGGATGGGTCTGGCGGGCGGGGCAGGGGAGGCGGACACTGCGAAGGGACTGGCCTTAGTTGCCTCTGATCTCTTGCACTGGAGGGGTGCTGTCCTTTGCAGCAATTCCTATGGAAGAGAAGTCACCATGGACTACGACGTGGCAAAGACCCCTGCCCTCACCGCAACTAAGCTGGGAGTACAACCAAGGCACCCAGGTTTTTCAGCCGGGAGGGGCATGATTAGATTTGCTTTTTATAGAGTCCACTCTAAGTGCAGTGTGGAGAAGGGAGTGCGTGGTAAGAAACTGGTAACAGAAGGATCACGTTCCAGAATGTTTAACTAACAGCCCAAGAGAAAGATGAAGAAGACCAGACGAAGGCAGTGGCCGTGTGGGCAGAGCGCTGACTGGAGAGGGGGTTCTAACTTGGGAGCTGAGCGGAGAGCTGTTCTGCTAACCAGGATCTGGACAGAAGACAAGCAGCAGAATTCTCCATCTGATTCCTGTGCCCAGAAAACGGGGGTCCTCAGGGGTGAGGAGAAATCCTGGGTATTTCTATGTTTGAGGCTTTGGTACTTAAATCGAAAGGAAGAAATGTAAAAACGGGACCAGACAAACCGTGGTATCTCTGAAGCATTTGCTTTTTAAAAATTACAGCGTTTAAACAATACGCACAGTGCAATGTATGCATGTTTACTCTCCAAAGACAATTATAGAATTTCTCAATTTATTTATTATCCCACCAGGGCTCTGGTCTGGTGAAGAGATTCAACTGTCAGTTGTATGACAAGGGTCTTCTCCCAGGCTTGGCCGTGCCTCACTGAGACTGAATAGCCCTGATTAGAGATAAGAGTACAAACAGGCATGGAGGCTCACCACCAGTGTGAGGCCTAGACACGCAGTCCTCTGGATAGACACCAAGGCCTGGTTGTGGATGCTCTGAGCGTTGAACCCAGAAAAACTACCCAAAGGTGCCGGCTGGAAAGTTCTAGAAGCTAGGGACACCAGGCTGAGAGTAAAAGCTAGAGGCAAAGGGGGTGGAGCCCAGAAGCATTCCCAAGCCCACCAGCCGGCAGCCACACATGTGGGGACTTGCTTTGAGAGGTGAAGGAGGTAGCCTGGAGCTGAACTGATCTTAGTCTCTCTCTGGCCAGCTCGGCAAGAATAGACTCACGTCCCATGGGAATGCAGAGGTTTCAACCAAGTGGGAATTTGTCTCCTCTCCAGAGCACTCTTTGCAGCCCTAAGTACACTAGAGTGACTTTTCCTGATTCCGGCTTATCTCTTCTTACTCTTCTGTCTCGAACACCTGGCACACGTACTATGGGGCAGTATAGGACCACGAGCAAAGCGCTGGTTTCCAGTCTCACATATCTATCTTCAAAGTCTTGGGCACAGCAGTGCATTCTGAGCCTCCGTTTCTCTACCTGCGAAATGTGGAGGACAGTACTCACCTCCCAGGATTTGTTGTGAAGATGAACAGAAAACTGCCGGGAACGTGCCTCGTGGTCTCGGAGCACCACAGACACCAGCCCAGAGTGAGGTCATCCATGTTGTGATTGACGTGGGGAACTCCTCCTGGCCTGGGGACCGGAGTCAGGGGTTGTAGCCACAGCACTATGACTTGCAACTGAGGTTCCACACAGCCGCAGCCCCCTCCCTGTGACTCAGTGCCATGGGACGCCTTTCACCCCCACTTCTCTTTCTCTGCTTCCCATCGCTACCTGTCTCACTTCAGCTGGCTCTCGCATGGCCCAGTCTGGCCTTGAGCACCATCCTGAGCCCAGGCCCTCAGGGGCCCCTCACCACCACACCTGTTTGATAAGGGCTCTCGTTTAGACACTGACTGCCAGCATGTCTGTCTCTATTGGTTGGAGGAGCAGAATGGGAAGAGGAAGCATGGGCGCACTGACCTTTCAGCAAGCATGCCTCCCCCGGCCCCATGAACAAGGTTCCCTGGTTGGTCTGCAAAGCCCAGTAACGTGTAACCTCCTCTAGAAAGCTCCTTGATGTTCCAGATGTTTTGAATTCTGAGTCCCATCTGCCTCCTCTAATGGCCCTGAGCACTCTGGGCCCTACATGATAGTGATGTGAATTCATCTAGATATTTCCCCCACCATACCACGGGCTCCCTGAATCATTACGTGTCCCTTTCAGTGCTGGACGTGTAGTAGATGCTCGATCATATTTATCAAATCCATAATAAATTCTCTCATTAAGGTTTTCTATTAACCAAAGGAATCTCACCCACCCCCCTCCCCTCCCCGCCTCACTCCCGACAATCTCAGTGCTTTATAGCAGAGGTTAGAAAACTATGGCCCACCATCTGCTTTTGTAATTAAAGTGATATTCAACACAGCCACATCTACTTGTTTATTCAGTATCTATCTCTGCTTTTGTGCTACAATGACAAAGTGGAGAGCCATAACAGAGACCTTAAAACCCGCAAAGCCTAAAATATTTACTATCTGACCCTCTACAAAACTTTTGGTCAAGCATATTTTATAGCAAGGAAGCTTACATTTCTTCATGAAACACAGGGTTAATAACCAACATCACAGAGATGTCTTTTTTGTGATGTTGGGGTTGAGTGCAGATGTGAGAAGGGTGAAGGTTCACTCGGGGGACAGCTTGTCCCATCAGAGGTGACACCTGGTAAGTATACAGAGTCTGCACAAATACAGAACTCAAATATCTGACCACAAGGAATCAAATTACCCCACCCTGTAGGGTAGACTCTCCCCGTCCGGCATGAATTCAGATGGGGCTTTGGCTCCTGGAGAGAATGAAATAGGCCCCTGAATGTTCCTGTTCCTCATCTGTGACAAATGCCATGAGAAGTAAGGAAGTCCTTTAATTAATGCCATTGGCAGATTTGCATAACTACTGGTTAGGGGAGATAAGAATGATTTTTTACTAGATTTGACAGAGCTAACATGCAAACCCCAAAATATTTTCGATTAGCCTCCTAGCTAGTTATCAACATGGTTCTCACACTTCCTAAGGTGGGCCTCCGAGTCTTGAGGAAGTGGCATGTTTTAAGACGCAAGGGAAGTGTGGGTCATGGTATAGGCAGGCGGGGGCACAGCCCGAGTTTATATGGAAAGAAAAGACACTTCATTGTGACTGAGCTGGAAGAAGTGTTTGTCATGAGGGCGAGCTGGGATTGGAAGGCCATGCTGTTTCTAGCAATGGGCTGCTTGCGGGCAGGGATGGCGGAATGGGAGCTGTTCTCCTAGTAGGGACATGAAGGGCAGCTTTTTTTGTCAGGCTGAGTTGTATCATCCACCTTAATGAGATATGAAGTCTTCCCAGAAGGGGGAAGAAGTGTCAGTGGTGAGCAAGTCAGTGATGGGGATAAGCTTGACCCCAGGCTCCTCGTACCTACTTGGGCACCCTCTCCCCACCTCATTGCCTTCACTGCCATCATCACACTGAATCTGGCTGGGAAGGAAACAGGGGGATTGTTAACACTCAACTGTGCAGAGGAGGAAACTGGGGCTCAGAAACTAAACACTCCATGTGGCCTCCCAGCAATGGCACACACAGGTGGAAAACCTGCCCCAGCCCTGTGGTCCTCCTCTCCACCACGCTGCCTACTGTGGGAATGGCCTCCTGATTGCAAATCTCCGGACTGACCCTTGTAGTCCCATCGCCAGCACTGACGCTGGACCTCTGCTCAGACCAGACTTTCCAACTGAAATTCCTCCCACCAGGAGCCCCCAAGCCTGGTCCATGGGACCAGGGCGGGGGGGGGGGGGGAGTGAGGCAGCAGGGCACAAAATTTAAGGAGGTGCTCACTCTCAGGGTCATGCAAGTGTCATCGCCTTGTTGTGAGGATTAAATGAAATAATAAAGTGCTTAGAAACAGAACCTCGTGCGCAGCAAGAGCTATAAAAATATTTGGAACTCGCCGAAACCGGTTTGGCTCAGTGGATAGAGTGTCAGCCTGCGGACTGAAAGGTCCCAGGTTTGATTCTGGGCAAGGGCATGTACCTGGGTTGCGGGCACATCCCCAGTGGGAGATGTGCAGGAGGCAGCTGATCGATGTTTCTCTCTCATCGATGTTTCTAACTCTCTATCTCTCTCCCTTCCTCTCTGTAAAAAATCAATAAAATATATTTTAAAAAAAATATTTGGAACTTATCATTAGTAGCAGTACTAGTAGCAGCAGTATTGAGAGAATCTCTGTTTCTTCCTTTGTTAACAGGGCATGAAAGTAATTTTTGTCAGTGCACAGACTATGAACATTGTAAAGTTACATGAATGTATGAATGTGAGCTATTGTTCCAGAGGGGGCTCAACTGTCCCTGAATGAGGAACAGTTAACTTTGTCCTATTCAATGGCCACAGTGACCCTCTACCCTGCCTCGCCCATCTTGCACACTGAGAAGTTTGGATTCCAGGTTGGAGGTAACAGGAGCCACTGAAGGGTTTCAAGCTGGGAGCGATATGGCTAATCTGTGCCTGACAAAGACCCCTCTGGCAGTGGAATCCTGGACTAGATCAGGCTGGAACTGAGGCAGGGAGGCCACTAGAGGTAAGTGAGTGGTCCTGCCAGGAGGCAATGGGACCTGTTGTAGGGCAGTGGTAGTGCGGACGAGAAAGGACCAAGCAGGAGAGTGGATGAAGAAGTAAAATCTGTTCACTCCTGGAAAAACAACTGTGAATCAGTGATACCATCTTTATCCCCCAAAGCAAACAATCCTTCATTAGTGCTCGCAATTGAGAGCTGTGTGAGGTTTGGTACTCACTAGCTGCTAAACATGCATATAAAAGGAAGCACACCATATGCTGTGATGAGTTCATGCCAATTGGCCCCACTCAGATATATACTACTTTAATTTTAACACTTTATATGAACAAAAGTCTACTTCTAATAAAGCTCAGGATTCCCAGTGTTTCTTCCTGCTGGCCAATTCGACTTGATTTCTTTCCTCGGCGATGAAATGTCTCTTTTCAAGAAGTAGGGCTAGGATTTGGATGTCAACTCCATAGGATAAGAAACTCTATGGACAGGTGACAGGAGATGCCTTTGAAGTAGTGAGTTCCCTGCCATTGGGGCATTCAAGACAAATCTGGATGACCACTTGATGGAGTTGTTGCAGAAAAGATTCAAAAATCAGAAGATGAGTGGGATGAGGATGTTAGACTTGCTGACCTTTAAGGTTTTAAGAACCATGGAATTCCAAGAGGTTGAATCACAAATGTAGTTCTTGGTTGATCAGGGGAATCCCAGAATCACTGCAGCATCAGAATGAGGATCTAGGATTTTTCAGGCAAATTCAGAAGTTAGAACCACCTTAGGAAAGAAATCTGAACAACTCATCAGTTAAGATGGCCCCAGGGCATCAGAATGGAGATCATTGGAAGAAAGAGCCTGGTACAAATGAGAAACTTCTGGGGCTAATGATTAGGAGAACTGTGATCTTCTCTGCCATCGAACTGACCGTGTGTCTTTTCACTGTGGCCATTAGGAAGCTCATAACTTGATTTGCACATGAAAATAATAACTGTGCAGACACTTGTATTCTGTGGTCATCGGTGCTCTCTCCTACCCTACCTCACCACCATTCTGGCCTCTTATTTTAATGTACACCATTCCTATTCCTAATTTTGTTTTTAATCCACAGTTTACCTTCTGGTGCTTCTTACGAATTCTGAGAAACAAGGAGGGAAATAAGTAAGAAAATAAATAATAAACCACCAGTCATTGGCTCCCACTGACAAATCGAGGAAATAGCAGGGTGAGCATTAGACAGGGGGTCATTTGAGTTGTCAGCATTCCTCTACCAGGATGGGGGCCTGGGAAAGAGACTTTCTGAACTCAGTCTCCCCTCTGTAAGACAGGGGGCTAGACACTGGCCGGGACTGGGCTTTGGCTCCCAAGAACTCCCTGTCTTCCAATTGTCCTGCCCAGGTTCCCAAGTGCATCTCCGATCTGTCCTTCTACCAAGTTCAGGCCTCTCCTGGACTTTGAGGTCTCCTGCCTAGAGACAACAGCCTAAGATTTTTATTTATTTCTTAAACAGCACATGTATATAGCAATTATTATGTTCCTTGCACTCTTCTGAATAATTCCATATAGTAATTAGGGTAAATTTCATAAAGATTTTATGAGAGGGGTATTCTTATTTTGCCCATTTTACAGATAATAAAATCAAGGCCTTTAGGGGTTGAGTAAATCATAGATAATTGGCAGGGTCAAAACCAAGGCAACCAGGCTCTTAGCTAGATGTTCTTTGAAATCCAATCATGACTTTGGCTCAGCTCCCTGACCTTATTATAATCCCTAACCTGAATTATCAGCTCTCCTGGATTATTGCCCTCCTGCATCCAATTAAGCAAAGACTTTTCTGAGTGCCTACACTGGGTCAAGCTATATGCCATATTGGGGATAGGCGTGCCTCCAATATGGTCCTACCCATCATGAGCTGTCTTTTTAAGGAAGGAGTCAAATATATACCCCACTCACCAGAATCCAAAGAAAAATTAAATAGATGCTATGTGGAAGTTCAAGCAATGGGATATGTCAATGGGACTTCCACTGTGGAGATGGTGATGGAAGGGGGTAGGAAGAGCATTGCCGGCAGAGGGAAAAGCATGAGTAAGTCCCAGAGGCATGAAAGTACATGGCATGTGTCACAGAGTCTGATGCTTGGCTTTTTCTCCAGTCATGTCTTATAGCACTCTCCCCACTCAACTGTTATTAATACATATTTGTTGAGTGTCAACTATGAGTCAGGTACTGTTGTAGGTGCTGAGGATAAATCAAGAAAGTAGCTTTATTATGACCCTTACAAGGTAATGGAGAAACCCAATTCATTAATAAATAAAAATGATATGTTATGGGGTGATAGTGTGAAAAAGAAACAACATGCAGAGTAATGGGACAGAGAGCAGGAGAGGGTCACTATTGCAGGAAGAGGGATCAGAGGAGGCCCCTTTGGTAAGATAACGTTTTAGCACAAACCCAAATGGAATCAGGGAGTGAACTTTGACAATATCTGAAATGAGGCAGAAAAAAAATGCAAGTGCCCAGAAATTGAACTATGTTTGTCATTTTAGGATAGAAAAATAAGCCCAGCAGGAGAGGGGAAGGGTGAGAAAATGAGATCTAAGCTACAGTAGGGCTGAACCATGTGGGATCTTGTTTGCTAGAATGAGAACTTTGAATATATATATTTTTCCTGTTGATAGTATTACCGATATCTCCCATTTTCCGCCCCCCCCCTCCTCCAAGCCCCTACTCACCTCCCACCCCCAGGTCTTCACTACCCTATTGCCCGTGTCTATGGGCTATGCATATAAGTATATAAGTTCTTTGGTTTATCTAGAATGAGGCCTTTGGATTTTGCTCTCAGTGCAATAGGGAGCCATTAAAGCCTGTCCTACCCCAGGGCCTTTACCTGTGCTGTGCCTTCTGCCAGGAATGCCCTCCCCCATCTTTTTTCTGAGCAATTTCCTATTCCCCTAAGTATGGTCCCTCAGGGAAGCTGATTCTGACCCTCCTAAACAAATTATATTTCCCTGCTAAACAGTCTCAGCACTCTACTTCCCATTTGTGGTATTTATCAAAACTACAACTTAATATAAACCATTACATAATATAACTTTCATTTTTTACTGTTTATTCCACTAGGTAGGGAGCTCCATGAAGTGAAACTGTGTGTCTTTCCTCTTTACCCTTGTATCCTCAGTACCCAGTCCAGGGTCTGCGTCTTAAGAAGTGCTCAATAAATATTATCGGATGAATGCAAGAACAAATGGAGTGAAAGATAAGGATGAGAAGGCAGGATGGAGCCTCTAACTCTGGACTGGGGAAGCAATTTTTCGCCTGTAAACCATAGAAAGGTCACACGGAAAGCTTATGAGGGGTGTGGTTCAAGGTACACTTAGGCCAAGCCCCCATTGACACGAGAAACTGAAAGGTATTGAGACTGGAGGCAGGAAGAATAGAACACAATTTTCAAAACTGTTTGATGGACTCCCTGCCCTATGTAAAATTTTCATATTAAAAAATTTTTATGTTATAGATGCTTTCATGAATTTGGGGATTCACAAAGACCTCAAGGTTTATCCCTTGGGATGTTGTGATGGATGATGATAATAATCAGTGATTGCTAGTAGATGACCAAACAACAATAGCAAGTGCCAAGTAGGAGAAATTATACTTTAATGGAAGTCAGGAAAACTGGGTTTGTTCATTCACTTATTCATTCATTCACTTATTCACTCATTGTTCATGTAGTAAATACTGGTTATTGACCACTTACTAGGGACTAGGCCCTGTGTGAAAGGCATTGAGTTTAGATTCTGTTTGTCACCTTCTGAGTATCCAAACTTGGACAAATAATTTAAGCTCTCTGTATGAGGAGGAAAGGAACTTTCATTTATAAGGGAATGGTCTTCCTTATTTAAAGAAAACACAAAGCCCCCAGTACTTGAGCTGGGTCTCCACCTGGGAAGGGATAATGCTATAAAAGTCCTTAACTTGGTCCCATTGAGTTTCCTTTTCCCCTTGGAGTTCTCACTTTCATTCTGGCTGACACTCCCAAAAAGTCTAGAATGGTTGTCATCATCTGCTTCGAAGCCTAGCAAAATCCCTTCTTGTTCCTCAAAGCCCATATCTAACATCAGGGCTCCTGAAACCTTCCCTGGCTCCTTACTCCCTAGAGCAAAATGGGATATGTCCTGCTTTGAACACTCAGCTCATTGACTATTATACAGCTGAGCACTCTGTGTGACTTAGAGTTGGGTTTGTCTGTGAACTGTGTTTTCTCCCCTCTGTTTCCCCAGCCTTTGGCTGACTGTCTGGCCCAAAGCACATTTTCTATAGCTAGACGGATAATAAGTCACCAGACCAACAGGACAGCTGATGAACCATGCAGTGATAGGAGGAAGTCCAAACAGACTTCCTATGACCCAGAAGTAAGAGACCAATTAAACCAGCTAAGAACATCAATACCTACTCACTGAGGGGCATTGAGAGACTATAGGACATTGTGGGGGATTGAGGTCAATGCAAATTGCCTGTTGAGAAGACAGAATGGTAGTTGAGTATTTATTTTCTTTAATAAAGTTACATTATAACCCATACCTTTGCAATTTAGAGGCTGATGTAAGCTTAGGAAAGGCATTTAACCTGCCTGTATAAGGAAGAAAAGAACAGTCTATGCAGGGATGTTCCCAGGTCCCCAGATGGGAGTTTGAGCCTGAAGTGACACACCCTTGATGTCTTTTATGCCTTGGGCACCTCTGACTCAGGGTTGCTAATACTTAACTTTTTCTCATAGAACATTAATAATTAAGGGACAAATACAAAACATGAATTCTTAAGTAGAGGAGTTGGCACGTGTTTCCTACATTGTTTTCACTTTGCCTAAAAAAAATGAACTTTTGTTTGTTAAGTATTACTTTGTGCAGACACTGTGCTAAGGGTTTTTATGCAAAATGGAGGACATTGTTTTTATATTTTCCCTTAGAATATCTCAGGAAGAAAACGAATATCATTGCAAGTGATATCTTGATAGGGCATTTGAGTGAGAAATGAGATCTCAAAAGACATGCTAATAAGCGTTAAAATTCCTTCTGATAGAGGATAGTCTGCTGTTCACTTGACAGCAGGGCTGCTGAGAGGTAAGGTGACCGAACAGTGCAATGGTGTGCAAGTCTGGGGCAGAACTGAACTGCTCAGAAATCACAGAGGAGAGGCTGAACACAGTGCTCAAGAGGGATCTTGGGGACTGTGAAAATCCCATTGTGGGACGTGTCAGGAAATGTTCCTCCACATATCCCCTAGGAAACTATCAGAACATTCTTCCTTATTCCCCAGTCCTCTCGCCAAGACAGAACGAAAATCTGAGGTCAGAAAAGGCAGCAGATGTAGAAAGCTAGCCATAAATCTGGGTTACATTTAACCCACAACCTTATTAGCAAAAAGTACCACCTTCATTTCAAGGGTGAGGAAACTGAGGCTTATCAAGTTAACAAACTTGTCCAACACACACCGTAGCTAAAAGTACCTGGGCAGACATTCAAGACACGTCTGCTTGATTCCGAAGGCTATAATTTTAATCCTAGGAGATTGTTCCCTCTATGATTCTACAATATTTACTGATGATAAGAAGTTTGATAAGTGTGATTATTGTTCCCTCTAATTGTATTTTAAGCCCTATTAATAACAGGAGAAATAGTTGTACATAGAATGGAAAGAGAGGAATCTTCCCAGCCATGAAGTATAAATAGCCTACTGATCTCCAGTCTTCAGAAAGGGACCAGAAGTGTAAATTGCATGTGAGGGAGGGGAGCAGCCTTTTAGCACATGGGCACATGCTACCAAAAACAAGGTTTGAGTTATCACTGCCATAGTCTCGACAAACGCCCACCATGGAATGACATCACTGCCAAAGCCCAATTAGCTCAGAGAAGACCCTGGCACTGGATGATGTTCCTTCAAGATGGCATGAAATTCCAAATATAAATTGGGTCTGGGCGATGATTCAATGGATCATATTGGCCAGTTCACAGGACGCTTGGCAACTAGAAATCCTTTATCCAGGCTTTTGAAACTCTAACACCTCCTAAAAAGACAGAGGTATCATTACACCCCAGATACCTCAGTAAACATCTAGAAAAAGAAATGCAGAAGTTCTCTGTAATGATGTCGTTACCATATTATAAATTATATTTACAGAAGATGGAGGAAAAGTCTATCAAAATGCGTCATCTTCTGGAGTTACTTTGTCTTTTCAGGAAAACAATTGATAAACATTTAAAATAGGGAAAGTTAATGCATACTTTCATGTACTTCACTGGATCTTACTTACCCTTTCCAAAAACCCAGTGGATGGATGCAGTTATTGTTGCTATTGCATAGACAAAAACATAAAGTTTAGAGAGGTATATTTTGAGGATTATTTGAGAGCAGGGATTTTGTGCCACCATCATATTCCGGATACTATACATGTGAATGGAATGGAATGGAATGGAATGGAATGGAATGGAATGGAATGGAATATGTTGGTTTAGAACTGAGTGACTTGCCCAAGTGAGAAAGTAACAGGAACAGGATTCATAGTTCAGTGTTCATTTCTACCTGGTATGCTGCTACATTATTTGGTCAGATGTTGTCCATGTACCTGGTTGGTGTCTGGGCATTTTATATACACTGAAGGGCCAAAATATGATGGGGGAAATCCTTGTACAATAGAAGCATAAGACATGGCCCTTATGAAAGACTAAATATATGGCCAGACCATATATAAAGACAGAACTCTAACCCACAATTCACCATCAGTCAAAGAAGCCTACCCACTAGCTACAATCAACACTCAAGAAGGCCAAACAACAACTCCTATAGCAATCAACCCAAAATGGTGAGAATTGATTAATAACTGATAGCTTTCCTAATCTTTTTCTGGCTTCCAAACTTGGGACCAACCAGAGAAAGCCAAATGTGTATCCTTAACCAATCACATTGAATGCCCCACTACTGGCTTGCCTGCTTCCAGTTTCCCTATGCCAACAGCCTCCAATCAGGGCACACATGACACTTTCTCTTTTTTTCCACTATAAAGCTTTCCCACTCTTCTACCTGCTTCTGAATCTTTGCAAAACCCAAGTGATGATGGCTGACTCCCTTGCTATGATAAAGGCTGAATATATAGCCTTTGCTTATATTTATTTGTGTGGTCTTTATTTTACATGTATATTTAAGGAACTTATACTACAGTGAGCAGAGAGGAAAGAATGATGTATACATAGGAAACAATAGCTGGGCAATAAAACAATGCCAAAATGAGCAGTCAACTGCCTGAAAAAATAAGAATTCTTAAGTTCTAGCAGTGAAAATAAATCCTTTATACCTGCCTGGAGGAGTCATTTCATGATCAAGGTTGACTTGTCTTTGTTGAGGGGTGAGGAGGTAGCCTGGATGGACATGGTGTTAGAAATACACAGTCATGAAATATTAGAGAAATGACTAACCTCCTAAACTCACTAACTACTACACATGTCTATAGATCCATAAAGCATCCAAAAGACCAGGGACTGCATCTCTTGTCACTTTGAAGTACTAGCTAAAAACGGAAAGACTAGGGGGCCCACTTCTTCCCGTTGAAAGATGTAATCTTGAAAGACACGCAACTATGATAGATGAACATGTGGCTACATAAGAAGGATATCAGAGCTGTGGTTGGCAATGGGCTTTTGGAAAGGTATAAGGGAATCCTATCAGAACTAAAAAATTCTTTATTAACCTGATAAGACATTAATTCATACAATAGTTATTGAGCAGTTAAGCTGTGCCAAGTATTCTTTAAGGGGCTGTAGATACAATAGTGAATAACATAGTCTGTGCTCTCACAGCCCTTACAGCCACTTGATTTCATTTAAAATTTGAAGTAAAAGGAAGAAAAATGCAGGAAATTTCTAAACTAGATCATAATAAAAATATAAGACGCCTTCTTATATTGAAGATATAGGAAATATCCAATAGTGATGAGAATCCATTATAGGCTATCCCTATAACCTGGGAAATCTATATAGCAACACCCAGAGTATGGACATAAACAAAATCACTCTAAAATGTTAGCATTTACTACAATGTGTGTAGAACTTAATAGCACTCTTATGTCAGTCCTGGTATCAACTGGCTTTAAACTTCCTCCAATCCTTACCATCCTCCAAAGGCCATCAGGATAGTGTCTTAACTCCAACATATTTGTGATTATGTCACTCTTCTGCTCAAAATGCTTCGGTGGCTCCCATTACCTAGTGCATGCTTTTCAAGGCCCTCTATTATCTATTTTGTGACTTCAATAAATCTCCCAATGCAATCTTCCAAAATCCCTATCCCCAAAAGATCTCTTGCTCTAGTCTATTTGTCAACATACGACTATTTCCACTTAAATTGATTAAAATTAAAGATTTAGTTCCTCAGTTGCACTAGCCACATTTGAAATGCTCATGGCCACAGGTAGCTAGTGGCTGCCATATCAAGCAGCACAGATGCAGAACATTTCTGTCATCATGGGAAGTTCTGTCAGACAGCACTGTTTTAGACTAATCACCAGTCTAAATACATTCTTTGATTTCTCACTTCTATGTCTTTAGCCATTCTGGTCCTTTGTTTAAAATGCCATTTCCCATCTATATCTATTACAATTCTAGACATCATTAAATTTTCAGTTCAAATATCACTTCCTCTAGGAAGCTTTCCTGAATAAACATTAATCAGCTGCCTTCTGGGTTCCTTTGAGCTCCTTGGAACTACTATTTTGTCACTACTCTGCCTTGTACTACGGTCCTTTTGTAAGTAGCTATTTCCTCCATCAAAGAGCAAGCTCTTTTAGGGCTTTGTATTTAGTAAAGAGTTGTACACATAGTTAAGGACCAACAGACTTTTGGCTTTCTGTTGCATCCTGATGGAACTGACTTCTAACTAAAACAAAGCAATAGGAGGTAGAAAGACAATAACCAAATGAAAGAATGGTGGTAGGCAGACTAATGCCCCTACAAAGATGTCCACATCCTAATCCCCAGAACCTATGAATACATACATTAGGTGACATGGCAGATGGGGAACTAAGATTGCAGATGGAATTAAGGTTGCTAATTAGCTGACTTTAAGATAGGGAGATTATCCTGGATGGTCCAGGTGGGCCCAGGGTAATCACAGGCATCCTTAAAAATAGAAGAGGGAGCCAGAGAGATGGCAGTGTGAGGACCTGATGCAGCATTGCTGGCTTTGAAGATGGAGGAAGGAAACCATGAGCCAGGGAATGTGGGCAGCCTCTAGAACAGCGGTTCTCAACCTGTGGGTCGCGACCCCTTTGGGGGTCGAACGACCCTTTCACAGAGGTCGCCTAAGACCATCGGAAAACACATATATAATTACATATTGTTTTTGTGATTAATCACTATGCTTTAATTATGTTCAATTTGTAACAATGAAATTGGGGTCACCACAACATGAGGAACTATATTAAAGGGTCGCGGCATTAGGAAGGTTAAGAACCACTGCTCTAGAAGCTAGAAAAGGCCAGGAAATGGATCCTTCCTAAAGCCTCTGACAGTTTGATTTTAACCCAAATGAGATCCATTTTGGACTTCTAACCTCCAGAACTTTAAGATAATAAATTTGTATTTGTTTAAGCCATTAAATTTTTGATGATTTGTTACAGCAGCAATAGGAAACTAATATAGAGTGGCAAAATGTTATTATCAGTCAAGATGCATGATTTTTGTTTGGGTCAAAAACTGACAATATTTGTATGCTTCATCCAGAACTTTACCTCCAAACATTCATCCTAGGAAAATAACCAGAATTTTCATGAAAGTTTACATCAGGATGTTCATTTACAGCATCATCTATGCCAATAAAAGTCCAATAAGAAGGAATTGCTAGTCGTTCACACAACACAGTATTATATGGATATTTTTTTAAAATCTCTTTTTTGAAAAATATTTAGTGACATGGGAAAAGCAGATAATCAAGCTTAAGAAGCAGGATACAAAATAATATATGATCCAAATTTTGTGAACGTTGAAGATAACGTACCAAAATATTAATGATGGATTTAAAAAATGTTTTTAATGTTAATAATGGTTATCTTTCTGGGATAAGATTAAGGGAGATTTTCTGTTTTTTCTTTATAAATTTCTGTATCTTCCAGGTATTCTATAATGAGCAGGAATTACTTTTATAATAAGAAAAATAAGCCATTTGTTTTATCAAAAGCAAGCCCCTCAGGTAACAAAAACACAAAATTAATCATGCCTTTGACTGAGTAATCTCATTCATGGAAATATGTCCTAAGGAAATGATTCAAAACAAGAAAAAAATTATTATAAATAAAAAGGTTTTTATAGCAATGTTGCTTATAATAGTTTAAAATTGGAAGCCATCTGAATATCCAGCAATTTTTAATTATAATACATTTGTTTGATAAGTGAAAGAGCAGGGACTTGAACACTGGTCTTCAGATTCATGCAACCTCTAAAGCAGTGGTTCTCAACCTTCCTAATGCCGTGACCCTTTAATACAGTTCCTCATGTTGTGGTGACCACCAACCATAAAATTATTTTCGTTGCTACTTCATAACTGTAATTTTGCTACTGTTATGAATCATAATGTAAATTCTGATATGCAGGATGTATTTTCATTGTTACAAATTGAACATAATAAAAGCATAGTGATTAATCACAAAAACAATATGTAATTATATATGTGTTTTCCGATGGTCTTAGGTGACCCCTGTGAAAGGGTCATTCGACCCCCAAAGGGGTCGAGACCAATAGGTTGAGAACCGCTGCTCTAAAGGGACAGGCTGCCAGGGCAAGAGAGGGCAAAAGAGGCTGAGGGGATAAATACTGAAGTCAGTAACAATGCAGTCAGCATTTATAAGATGAGAAAGAGCATTTTCATGAGAATTAATATAGGCCATGAAGATCAAATTCAGAATGAATAGGATATATGTTATACCTATAAAATAGAAGGTAGAATGGGCTAAAAGAATGATTACAAAAATTAAAAAAAGAAAAAGTCAAATGAATTCAACAGAATGGGCCTTACAGTCTTACCCAGAGATTCCAAAATAGCAGACTAGTCTCTGAAGTAGGAACCAAGTCCTATTTTTCTCTTATTCCAAGTACCTAGAATAAGAGCTGGCACTAAAGAGGGACTCCAGACATGTTGAATTAATAAGTGAATGAAAGGATGTGCTATTAAAAAGTACAACAAGGTTTTACCTTTCCTGTTTCTCCTCAGTCACTTGGTCCTTTCTGTTTAGGAGGACTGAACATCAATTTCTTACATGTTTAGTACTCAGATCCTGAAGTACTTCTCTATTGCTCAAAACCCAAACAAAATATTCATTGCTTGAACCAGTCAACAAACATTTAGTAAACTGGATTTAGAATATGTTACACAAGAAATACCTGCTCTATCTTTTATCCTAACCTTAACATTTAAGACATGGACAATGCCTGGTTTGAAATGCACACAAAAAATCCTCATGCCCAAAAGTCATAGATCCAAAGAACAGAAAATCTACAAAACAAGAAACCTTGATCTGACATAGAGAAATGGCTCTGATGAAACTAACTGGAATATGGAACAAAAAGACATCAATGAAAATCTTAAAGACTTTTGAACCAGCCCATGAAACACCAATGGCTATCTAGTTTATAAGTGGATTGTAGAAAATATATTTTTGGAAAATTGGTCATTGGACAAATCAGCCTTTAGGGAATTCATTTTTTACAAACTAATCTTGGAGAATTGACCTTGAGCCAAGGCTGGATACTGACACAAGGCACTCTGTGGCATTTCATAGTCTGTCCATTGACGCAACCCATAATTCTCAACTGACCATGGTTCTAGGATACACGTCAGTTCCAGATAAATTAAGAAGCAGTATTTGCCATAAGAAAGGATTTAAAGGATGTGCCAAGAGGTGCCTATCCTAGAATAAGCTAAATGTCTTATCCCATCTGCCTTCTCTCTGTGACTTATTATGCATTATCATCTAGCCAGAGAAAGGAGGGTGTGGACAGAAATTCCCCTCAAAGAACTAGGGCTGGAGCATCCATAGACAGTTCATATGTGCATCTACTCCAATGGACTCTGCCATCCCCCAACCCAAACATCATTTGCTCATTCTCTCTTTTAATAAATACTTATCAAGTGACTATACACTACTCTGGGGGAGGGGGAGGGGGAGGCGGATACAGTAGTGAACAAGACAGGTAAAGCGTGGGCTCTTACCAAGCTTATGTTCTAGAAGGAGGAAATAATAATAAGAAAATATCAGAGACTGAGAAAGTTGAAATCACCCCGAAGTTTTTGCTACTGGAGTCAACAAAGTGTTGAGTCTTCTTTCCATCTCCCAGTGACATTAGACAAACACATGCCATTAAAATGCAGACCAAACAGCAGACCTACGGGGGCTGGAGAGTGGAGAATTTCTCTATTTGGTCCAATATCTAAATGGGAACTCACAGTGTTTGATGAATAATGAATGCGGATAATTAATGCATTTGAGAAAGGAAAATTTCTTACCTGTCAGTTACTTATCTTGGAGATTACACATCCATCACTCCTCCCCCGAGGGGCTAGACTCATCTCCATAGAAACTGGGGGCAACCCAGAATGTTAATTATGCCTCAGTGACAGATTTTCCCGCTCAGAAGGTGACTCACCAGAAGACCTTTTAGGGCTAACTTGTTCTGAAAAGTAGAAAATTTAATTTATCTGACATTTTTAAAAGCCCCAAATAAGTACCTTAATGAGCCTAAGAAACCATCAAAAGACTGACTCTGTGTGCACACATATGGGAAAGAATTTCATAGAAGCACATGCATTCCCTAGGAAAGAGGTTGAATGGAAGAAATGGACCGTTGATCCATTAATGACTTAAGTGCCAGCACCTGGAACAATGATAAGTACATAACAGATGCTCATTGAATATTATTTTTATTGTTTGAACGAACTACCAATTCTGAGCTGTGAGGATATAACAAATTTCATTTTTATGATGACATTGTACACAATGTCATTTTGATACACTTTATTTAATTTATTCCTTATAACCTGAAAAAATAGTACAGGTACACAATATGTGATCTGTAATTTAAAACACTCCAAAAATCAAAAGTTTGGGGGGAATGCATATGATTACAAAGCCTGCTTTGAACTGAAATAGGACTCTTCACCGTCTTTATTCTATTTACTTAATTATCAATAAATTTTGCTGCAGACATATTAATGTGTTTGCTTTTAGAGGGCTGCCCAGGACCTGCTGGGTTTGTTTTGCTCTATCTACACTGTATGCAACACATACAATGTAAAATCTGAAAAAGTCTAAATTCCAAAACACATCTGGCCCCAAGAATTGTGGTTGCAAAGATCATGGACTTACACTGTCATCCCAATTTTATAACTGAGATTCTTTGGCTCAGGAAAGTTAAGCAATTTACCTAAGATCATAGAGCTAGTAAATAGATACTTAAACCCAAATCTCAAGTGCGAAATCTGTGGAGCTTTTTTGCTGCCCTCCCCCAACATTAAAACTTCAAATAATCTGAAATTGAGTATTAAGAAATTGTCTGTTGTATTAGTACAAAAGAAGCAAATTGAACAGAGACAGCACCAACGTGGTCACTGCAGCAGAAACAGAGGAAGAACAAATGGCATAGGGTCTGGAACTAGGTGAGGGCTAACTCAGGTAGAGAGACCTCTGCTCCCTGAAGACACTGACCTCTGAAACTTAAACTCATTCTCCAGAGCCGGAAGTGCACATGAAGCAGGAGCCAACCAATGACTGTCCTGCATTCGTATCCAAATAAGTCAGATGTGGCCTTCCCTGATCCTATAATGCCACAGCCATTTTTTTTTTCTAATAATGAGTCTTTCATTTGAAGGTGAATGATACCCAGATATCTCTCAGGGAGAGAGAGAATAAGAAGACTTAATTATAAGATTGGTACTTGTATCAATCAGGATAGTCTAGGTTAAACTGCAGTAAAAAAACAAACAAACAAAAAAAAACCAAAGAAACAAACAGACAGAACACCATGAGGCTCTGTGGCTTAAAACAAAAAGGTTTGCTTCTTGCTCATATTACATGCTCATCACAAGAAACTGGGAGAGGGTCCATTCATTGTGATCACTCTAGCATCCAGGCTGATGATATAGCCACTATTTCAAACATTGCTATTTGCCTGACAGAGGAAGGAGAAGGCAACAGAGCATGCACTGTCTCTATAAGCCTCTACCCAAGAGTGATATATTGTCACTTCCACTTACACAGTTCATTGGTCAACGTAAGTCATTTAGTCACACCTAATATCAAATGGGTGGAAATACAAAATTCAGGACTTTCAAGGTTTTCAATAAATTTTCCTATTCAATAAATATTTTCCTGAGTGCCTGCTAGTGCTGAGCACTGTTCTATGCACTGAGTGTTGAGTGCTCTGAAGAAAAATAAAGCAGGGTAAGGGATGGTGAGTGATGGGGCTGGAGATGCAGAGGTGAAAAGTGAGTCCAGGGAAGGCGTCTTTGAATAAGAGACCTAGAAGAATTGAGAGAGAGAGTGGGGGGAGGGACACTGTCTTTGAGATCTAAATGAGACACAAAGAACTCAAATTCCAGGAAAATCCAAAATGAATCCTAAAGTAGAGACAGAGAGGTGCGACATAGAGTGTGTATCTGTGGGACTGAAATAGTTGGGCTGTTTCTCCCCGTAATACACCTTCCCACTTCCTTTTTTTTTCGGACTGAAGCAACACATGTGACAGAACACTTCCTTTTTCCCCTGGTTAAGCCACATGCAGAAGCATTTTATTTTGGGAGAGAATAAAAGTCAGCAAGTGTTCTGTAAATAAATAAAATTATCCACCATTGCCGAAACCGATTTGGCTCAGCGGATAGAGCGTCGGCCTGCGGACTGAGGGGTCCCGGGTTCGATTCCGGTCAAGGGCATGTACCTGGGTTGCGGGCACATCCCCAGTAGATGTGCAGGAGGCAGCTGGTCGATGTTTCTCTCTCATCGATGTTTCTAACTCTCTATCCCTCTCCCTTCCTCTCTGTAAAAAATCAATAAAATATATTTAAAAAAAAAATTATCCACCATTTATTGAGCAAAATCTATACTTCTGCAAGTATCCCAGGCATTTTCCTTTATGTCATTGAATACGGTTGTTGTAAAATGGCTGCGATCTCTAGGGTTGGTATTACGGATTTACAAATGAAAAGGCTATGAAGAGAGGTAACTGACTTTCTGGAAAGGCATGCAGATTTTTTGTGGCCAAGATAGAGTCTAAACTACCAAGCCTGTGCTCCAAATTACCATGAAACTTAGTAAATTTTAGACTTTCAGGGAGGAAAACTTGTGAAAATTCACGTCCATGTGAATTCTTGGTCAGTAATTTAAAGATGGAATTGGCCCTCTAACAGAAAAACTAACATTATCTAGGCCTCTTTGCTAAAGTGACTTCTGTGAGGGTGATCAGGTCTTTCTATGAGTAAGACAACCAGGGCCACTTCCTCACACCTTCAAATATTCCCGCAAAGGTCACCTTCTCAGTGAAGCCTCCCCTGATTAACTATTTAGAACTGCAATGCCTCTTCCTCAGCTATTCCCACCCCCTCTCCCCTGGCTTTGTTTCTCCCCATAGTACTTATGGCCTTTTCATAAACCATATGTTTTATTTGTTCACTGTTTGTCGTCCACCACTAGAATGTAAGCTCTATGGGTAAGGAAAATTCTTGTCTGCTTTTTTAAATCACTTTTATTTCCCCCAGAGCATAGAAAAGCACCTTATACTCATTTAGTAGTGAATGAATGGCCAGGATGAATGAATGAGTGAATGAATGAATGAAAGCATTCAGAAAGGATCTCTTAAAGTTCTTAATCTGGGGTTCATTAATGGGCTTGGGGGTATCTGCTAATATCTCAGAGTTACATGCAATTTTGTAGGGAGAAAAGTGAATTTATTTGTATGGTCAGTCTCAAAGAAGACAATAACCCATCGGTTAAAAACCTTTGTGTGGTATATCCATGCAGTGGAATATTATTCAGCCATAATAAAATAGGAAGTACTGATCTATGCTACAACAGGGATGAAGCTTGGAAACATTAGGCGAAGTGAACGAAGCCAGGCACAGGTTGTAGGATTCCATTTATATGAAATGTCCAGAAGAGACAAACCTGTACAGACAGCAGGTTAGTGGTTGCCAGGGGTTGGAGGGTAAGGAGAGAACAGAATGGGAAGAGGCTGCTTAATGGGTATGGGGTTTTCTTTGGAGGCGATGAAGACATTCTGGAAATAGATAGTGATAGTAGTTGTACACCTTGTAAATATATAAAATGCCACTGAACTGTATACCTTAAAATGGTTAAAATAGTAAATTTAATGCTATGTAAATTTTAAAAAGATCCACTTGTGCATAAGGGAAAGAAACAGATGACAATCATGAGGTAAATGATCTCATACCTCTGACAGGGTGGATGGGGGAATCTCAGTCTGAAAAGTTGTCAGTTGCAACTGAACATCCTAATAATACATAAAATTGGAGTCTACCAGGAATAACAACTTATATTTGTATCTGGTTGTGTGGCTTTGAACCAATTTCTCAGTATCTTATTCAATTTAACTCCTAGAAAAAAAACTTGAGAGGTAGGCAAGGTCAATACAAATCATGATTATCTCCATTTTATAAATGAGAATGACGAGATTCAAATAATAACTTTCCCAAAGTTGCAGAGCTACCAAATGATAAAATGAGGATCTAAACTCATGTCTGTTTATGCTTTTGGCAATTTGATTCCCCCAGCTCTTTCAAGTTTTCAACATCTTTCCAGAAATAACAAGTTTTCCTGTGATAAGGCTCCCTAAGAAAGGTCCAAGGCCAAGTTTCTTCCATCTGTAATTATATTGTCTCAATGTGGTTACATTTGATACTTCATTATACCAGAAGCTCTGACTAGAAATGATATACAACTATGATAAATGAAAGCACTAGGGAAAGACAGATTATTACTTATGCAAATTTTTGAGAGTGAGAATGTTTTAAAATGTGGGATCAATGGTAAGAAAAAGGTAGTCAAAGCTAATGAACCCAACTTCCTCATCTTATCAAGGAGAAAACTCAGGCACAAAGAGACTAGTAGCTTGTCTAAGATGACTCAGAGAGTTAGTGTCAGAGGTAAGACTGGAATACAAGGCTTTTAAGCGCTCTGTAAAAACGCAGGGTTCCTAGGGACCTAGCCTTCCAGCAGAGTAACTGGTTAGAAATTATTTAATTTGTGTATTTAGCAGTCTAATAATAAGTTGACATTTATTAGAAACACAGAAAGGAAGAATTAGGGATTCAGTGGTAATAAATGGCCCAAATACTTAAATTTAGCCTCCAGTGAATCTTCTCTCTACCTTTTCTTGTCTCCACAGAGCTAAAGCACAATGACATGGTGATTTTCCATTTTATCCAGAAGTGGTCAGTTATCCAGCATTTACCAGTCATGTTTTGTACACATTGTCTGTGGCTGGCTGAATAATGCAGACCCACAGTGTCACATCCATCCGTGGAAACGCAGATGGTCAGAGCGAAGGGCCTTAGAGATCTTCCAGTCTGGGGTTTCCCAGCCACAGTCAGCTGACCTCCAGGGAGGGCGTTGGCACTGCCTTGAGCCAGCGTCTCACTCTACCTTTCTTCTCAGAGGCAGAGCTTATGTTTGGCTCCCCTCTCCCTCCTCATCTTATGTGCCTTCATTCTGAGGTAGGTTGAGGGTTTGCTATAAATGCTCCTAAGATGGAGCATCAGCCATCTCAGGGAAGATGTGGAGGAGAAAACTTGAAAGAGAAGAAAGAACCTGCTAGAGCAAAGTAAATTTAGCAAAGCCCCTCAGTGTTTGCTCTGAGCTGGGAGGAAGGTGGTCAAATTCATTTAAACTAAGCCTCACTCCTTCCATGAAGAAACTCAGTCACAGAAAATGGGTGTGACTTGTCCAAAGTCACAGAGTCAGGAAGTAGCCGAATCAAGGCTAGAACTCAAACCCTGCCAATTCCAGCTGAGTGCCTTTCATGATACTTTTTATGTTTCCATCTTTCTCTTTTGGGTAAAATAACCATGATTCATAACACACTGGTGCCACATCAGGCATTGACCACACTACATATTGTTCACAAGTTTCACAGGGTATATTTTGAACTCATGACATGTGAGTGACATCATAGGTTTTTGTCCCATGTACCTATATCTCTTTGTAACTGAGTACATGGCCTGTCTCATAGAAAGTATACATGATTTGTTTGATGGATGGATGCTATAGATGAGGCAGGTGAGACAGGTAGGGTTCTACTATGGTTACTAAGTTCTCTCAAAACACACCATCCTTTCCTCAAAGTGAAAGCCTTCTCTTCATGTCCCCTCTACTCACCTTTTCCACCCGTTGAAATGTTTTCAAGCTGCAATCAAAAGCTGCCTCCTGTTATCTCTAGAAAGGAAATTGCCAAGACTCTGGTATCAAACAACCTTGAATCTGGATGCCACCCTGGTGAATGCTCACTGTGTGATATAGGTGAAGTACTTAACCTCTCTGAGAGTCAACTTAACCAATTATAAAAGAGTTCATAATACAGACCTCATTTGATTTTTCCATGGAAGAAATACCATTCAGTCTGTAAAATTTCTTGCACAACATGTGCTACATGGAGATTCCTCCTTCCTTGGTGTCCCATGACTCTCTGCTTACTCTTCACTAATCTATTTGCTTTATTTTACAGATATTGGTGACTCTAGACTACGTCTGTCTTCCTACAAGATCAGAAACTTTCTTTGAGGGCATGACTATGTCAGAGAAATCTTTGTATTTGCCCCGTTGTGATTTCCCATAGCATCTAGAATGATGCCTGGCATAAATGTGGCACACAGAATTTAGTTTTGTAGAACTGACTTGAAGTGTATGTGTGTGGTGTGATGAGGGGAGCTTATAATGTATGAGGCCTTTTAGATAATTTGTCTGAAAAATAATTGCCCTTCTGTTGGAGTCTTCATCTTATGATTGTTTCCCCCTCAGAGCAGGCAGCCAGGTGTTTGCCAACAACACTCTTTCATTAAAAATGAGCATCCAGCCGAAACCGGTTTGGCTCAGTGGATAGAGCGTCGGCCTGCAGACTGAAAGGTCCCAGGTTCGATTCCGGTCAAGGGCATGTACCTGGGCTGCAGGCACATCCCCAGTGGGAGATTTGCAGGAGGCAGCTGATCGATGTTTCACTCTCATCGATGTTTCTGACTCTCTATCTCTCTCCCTTCCTCTCTGTAAAAAATCAATAAAATATATTTTTTTAAAAAAAAGAGCATCCAAGGAGCTGACACCCTCTCGATGAGTGTTGAGCTGTGTTTCTGTTGGGTCCTCATGCCTCCACAAAGAGGAAGTGGACTTCAGGGATGGCAGATGACACCGTGATGTCACCCATTTCCATCAGTGCTCATTTCATTTCTTCAATTTCAACAAACACATAGTAGAAAAGGTTGTATCTTTATCTCACAGGAGGCCTATCTTTATTATTTACTAGAGGCCTGTTGCACGAAGAGATTCATGCAATAGGCCTTCCCTTCCCTTGGCTGCTGGCACCGGGTTGCCTCTGGCACCCAGGACCCAGGCCTTTGCTCTGGACAGGCTCCAGCCGGAGCCGGCCCCAGAGCTGTCAGGCTTCACTGCTCCGGCCCTGGGGCCATCAGGCTTCGCTCCGCCGCTTGGAGCCTACATATGCAAATTAACCGCCATATTTGTTGAGTTAATTTGCATACTCGCTGGTTAGCGTAGGGAAGGTATGGTCAATTTACATGTTTGTCTATTATTAGGTAAGATTAGTAAAAATACGGAAGGTTCTCTATTTTTACCCAGCCTGCCACTACAGAGCTTCCCATTTCAGTTCTTACCTCATACCCTAACTTTCTAGAAGAAGTAAATTCCAGTAACTGAAACTTAAATGGTAAACTCATAGATCATAATCTAAAAGGATAAAAGAACAAACGTTTTTTTAAAAATTAGAGTGTTGATATCTATGCATTCCTAATAATAATTAAAATTAATAAATGATGATTACTGACAACACTTATTGAGCTCTTGTTGTGATCAAGTCACTATACTTTATGTTCAATTACTTTCTCTATTCCTCAGCCAGTCCTATAGGGAGGGTACTATTAGCAGACAGTGTAAGTAACCTCTTTAATTGCCTACACACAGCTAGCAAGAGGCAGGGCTGGAATGTGGACCCATGTTTGTCTCACTCAAAAGGATGCACTTCTAATGATTACCTATACTGCATCTGCGCTGGGATTCAGTCATGAGTTAGTAACATGGAAGTTAAGGATACACAGCCCTCTCCCTCAAGGAGAAGCTAACAGTTTGCATATAAATATATACAATAGTATAAATATGTATACAGTACACATATAGAGAGCGAATATATATAATTGTAATATAGAGTGATTACTGCTGTATTAACTATTAAAAAGGGCTGTGGAAGTTCTCAAAAGGCAGAACTGAATTCTAAGTTGAAGTCTGGGTAATGAAAAGAACTGAACATCTGATTTTGTGCCAGAGGTTGTTCTAGGTCAGTGATGGCGAACCTTTTGAGCTCAGCGTGTCAGCATTTTGAAAAACCCTAACTTAACTCTGGTGCCGTGTCACATATAGAAATTTTTTTGATATTTGCAACCATAGTAAAACAAAGACTTATATTTTTGATATTTATTTTATATATTTAAATGCCATTTAACAAAGAAAAATCAACCAAAAAAATGAGTTCGTGTGTCACCTCTGACACGCGTGTCATAGGTTTGCCATCACTGTTCTAGGTGCTGTCATATAGGCAATCTTATATCATTTTCTTTCATTACAAAATACTACTGTATGATAAGTGGGTAATACTACCTCACTTTACAGATGTGAAAACCAGATCTCAAATGATAATAGCAAACACCTATTTAACACTTATATGTATTGGGTGCTGTTCTAAGAACTACACATGTATCAATTCATTTAATCCTCACAAAAATTTAACCATGTAGGTGCAAAGCCTATTTTAGAAATGAGGGACCTGAGTCCTAGAGTGTTGAAGTCGTTTGGCCAGGGTTCTACCATCAGTAAGAGGTGAAGCCAGGAGAAGGGGCTCCTGCGTCCTTGCTCTCAACCATCATGTTACTGTCCTGTGGAGTTAAAGGAATGCGCCCAAAGTTACCACCTAAACTGGGCAGAGCCAGGATTTGGCCCCGGTCTGCCTTTCTGTAATATTTCTAACAATGCTCTTAAATTTTTTATTTAAAAATATTTTATACCAGGAAAAGAGCCTGGAAATATAGGTTAGAGCAAAATGCTGTAAATGTCATAATAAAGTGAGAACTATATTCTATGACAAGGGCAAATCTTAAAGGATTTTGAGCAGAAATTTAAAAAAAAAATCAGTATGATTAAATTCCCCGTTGAGAAGGAAAAACAGCTCCCTAGAATGTAAAGAATGACTGAGAAGTGGATGAGGCAGAAAGTAATGAACCTAATCAGGAGGATGCTGCAAAAGCCCAAAGATGCAGGTGTGAGAGAGGACAGGGTCACAGTTAACAGAGGATGGGGGGGTGGGGGAGGGAGGATAGGGAGGATTCAAGAGAGTTTTCAGAGATATCATTGGTAGGATTTATTCAATGTGGAGGGAAAGTGATGTGTCAAAGAGAAACCCTGAATGACTAAGATAACTGTGGTGCTCTTAAATGAACTGGGTAATGTAGAGGAATAAGAAAACTTTGGACATGCGAAGCTAACCCAGAGAGAGTTATTTCAGGAAGTAAGAATTAGTCTCCTGGTCTCTGGCAGAGATGTTCGTAAGTAGCCTTCAGGATGGAAAAACCAATCTGCTCTTTGTAAGCTGTTCTAGCCAATAAAGCAGCAATTAAGCCTCTTTTCTGTGGCAACACATGGGGAGGATGCCACTCATGGACAGCATCCCCTTAGCCACACCCAAGATATCTTAGAACCTTCATGTTAATACAGATGGTACACTGGGCACAATTCCCAGAGTACCAGACACCATTTCAAAACAAAATGTTTTTTTCTTAAGAATTTCTAATGACTTGGGGAAATGATTAGGTCATAATTAGGTTAAGTGGGGAAAAGGTAGAGAACAAAAATATATATACAATGTATGCAGAAAATAAACATATATTACACATAGAAAAAATACTGGGAGGAAATGCATCACAATAATAACAGAGGTCCTTCACTAAGAAAGTATTTATTGAGTGCCTATAATATGCCAGGTATGGTGAGGGGAAAAAATGGACCTGTATGATGCCCTCATACAGTTTACAGTTAGGGGACTAAGCTAAGCTAAGAACTTAAAGACACCCGTGAAGCAATCTGAGTACAGAACCCTTCTAGTCTTTTATAATTGACTAGAGGCCCAGTGCACAAAATTTGTGCATGGGAGGGGGTTGCCCCTCAGCCCGGCCTGCACCCTCTCCAAACTGGGACCCCACAGGGATCAGGCCTAAACCGGCAGTTGGACATCCCTCTCACAATCCGGGACCGCTGGCTCCTGACTGCTCACCTGCCTGCCTGCCTGATCGCCCCAACTGCCCTCCCCTGCTGGCCTGATTGCCCCTAACGGTCCCTGCCTTGGCCCCCACCACCATGGCTTTGTCCGGAAGGAAGTCGGACATCCGGTTGACCCAGTCTAATTAGCATATTACCCCTTTATTAGTATAGATGGGGTCTTTGTTGTCACTTGTCATGTTAATGCTTTGTACCATTGAAAGAAGTACAATGCTAGAGTGGGGCAGAGCCAAGCTGTGGACCATGTCTGTCTCACACTCACAATGGTACCAATTCTTTTAGTGGCTCATCATTATCAAGAGTTTCTAAAACATTCCATTTAGTTCTCATAGAAACGATTCTCTTTTGCACACATATTTCATTGATTTACATAATATATAACTAAGTTCTAAGTTCTATAATTATAATAACAAGTATAATAACACTTCCATACTTATGAATAAACACAAGTGATTATTGGTAAGCATGGACCTACCTGATGGGGACACAAGTGGCTGAGCACAGTAGAAAATAGGTCACTGGCCACCAGCATTCAGCATGCTGTGGGCCTTGGTCCATATAATTCACAGAAATAATTGAGAGAATGCATCAGTCCAATACGTCAATTAAATGGAAACTGATTCAGAGAACATATATTCTGTCATATTTCTAGTCACACAGCTTGAGATTGCCATAGCATTAGGCGTCCAGTTAAATCATATTGACCTCCCTGTCAGCTGAAATCTTATTTGCATTTTTACTATCTCTGCCACTAAGTCACAACTTTGTGCTTGTTATAAGCAGAATTGTGTTCCCCCAAAATTCATATGCTGAAGTCCTAACCCTCTAGTAGCGCAGAATGAGATCACATTTGAAGATATGGCCTTTAAAGAAGTAACTGAGTAAAAATGAGGTCATATGGGTGGCCCCTGATCCAATATGATTGGTGTCTTTATAAGAAAGGAGATTAGGACAGATAGCAAACAAACATGAGGACAAAGCGAGAAGGTGGCTGTCTGCAAGCCAAGAAGAGAGGCCTCAGAAGAAACCCACCCTGCTGGCACCTTGTTCTCAGACTTCTAGCTTCCAGAACTATGAGAAAATAAATTCTTGTTGCTTAAGCTACCCAGTCTGTGGTTGCTGTTGGGTTTTTTTATGGCAGCCCAGGCAAACTAATACAGTGCTATCTCAATGACTGGTACATGGTCAGCACTTCAACGTTGATTAAATAAATGAGTGAATGAGAAATGCATTTTGTGATTCATTTATTATTTTTTTAATCCTTATGGAAGGATTTTTTTTAATTAAGCAGAGGTGTGCTCTAGTTATCTGCTAACACTAAGATTTTAAGATAAGATTCCCTTTCATTGATTCTACCTCTTGATCATAGGACTGAGGAAAGGAGTTCCTATAAGTTCCAATTTAAGAGCATGTCAAATGATCAGAGCCAAAAATCCCAGCACTATTAGAATAGAGCCAGACCTCCACTGCTTCTTGAAAGCCTTTAGCTCCCCTGTGCTGAGCAACAATGTCTCTTGGTGCTTCCCCGAGGCCCCTGGTGCACACAGACAAGGCTAAGATGTGAAAGGGCCAAGAAAATTGGCAGCCAGCCAAGAAAATCTAGCAGGCCTTTGATTGATGGATAGCATGTGAGGTCATGGAACCAAAGCTGAACTTTCTTCCTCCCTTTTCCCTAGAACAAGAATTAAGGTACTTGAAGAACCTGACACACCACCTGGATGTGCTCTTAGCCATGCGACCTCAAAACTGTAATGGTAAATTACCTAGATTGTTAGCATTAGCACAGAATGCCAGAGCCCACCTGAACTGCGAAGGTGGTCCAGTCTTCTCATTTTGAAAGGAAGCAAAATGAGGCTTTGAAAGGGTGAAGGTCTACCCCTGCTCTTGTCATCAGCATTTTTAAAGCCTTTGCCACAGAAGCCAAAGACAGAGTTGAACACATCATTCTTTCTCTTTTTTAAAGAGAATTTCTTCCCCAACATTCCTAGTGAGTGGCCACTAGACTTTGCTCAAAGTCTGCTAGGAATGGGGAACTCACTCACTGTTCTCTGGGGGAGTGAGGCAATCTTTGAACAGATTCAGTTGTAGGTGATTCCTTCTTATTGAGCCCAAATCTACCTCCCTACGTCTTCCAACCGTTTGGTTCTCATTATGTCTTTTGAGGTATCATGGAATCAATCTAACTCCTCCTCTCCATGGTGGACTTCAGATTTCTGAAGACAAAAAAAAAAGCCTTTTAATAGTATCTTGTAGGTCATGGTTTTGAGCTATCTACTCATCCTTGTCACTATTGCCAGCTGCTTTAAATCCTCATAAAGACTAGTCACTGACACATCAAGAGAAATATAACCTTCTATTACATGAGCACGGGTCCCTTGACCTAGAATGAAATTATCTATGAATCATCCCTAAATGGGTGAGAAAGGTGAAATGGGAATGCCTACCAGTAAAGAGAAGAATGGGCCCTTCCAGAACTAGGCATCCTATCTGAGACCCATAACTTTCCTATATAACCCACCTATACCTTTTCAACAAGTTCAGCCTAAAGTCTTCCCTGACCTCCTCCCTGTATATTGGTCACTACTGCTCCTGCCCCTTGCCATCCTCAGCCTGGTTAGTTTTGCCCCCAAACCTCTGGTGGTTATTTGACTGGATGTATGGAAGGACAAGTCATGAAGCCTCAAGCATCTGTTAAATTCCTTCCAAGGGAAGCAGCCCCAACCAATTTTCCTGCTTTCTCTTGCTATTTTCTTCCCAATACACTTATGTTGAAGTGAAACCAATACCGCTACCCTCATCACAGTGGATTGGAATAAAGACTAGTGCCCATGCGGTGGCTCTTACATGTGCAGGACCCACAAAGACTGCCCCTAAGGAACTTCTTACTGAGGAGTTTTGGGAAGCTGAGCCAACCAAATCCTCCTTGTTGAGAAGCAGAATGAGTCAAATAAACAGAGGAGTGCCACCAGTTCTCTTGAACTGCTTGGGACTGGGTGGGAAATGTGTATTGAAGAAGTGGAAGCCTGGGTGGCTGAGTGGTTGATAAAGGGACATTCCCATATTTTCTTGTACTAAACCTACATGTCTAATATGAAAACTCAAGAGTGGAAGGTTTTTAAGTCTGTTTGTTCCTGCTTTTTTTCCCCCCCCTCAAATTGAAAGGCAAGCTATTTGCATAAGACTTTTCTTTGTTCTCACTGTTGTAGGATCCTTCCTCTGTATTTAGGATATTCTTAACAGGGATTTGATTTTGCCTTTTCTGGTAACTGAAACCTATGTAGATTGGATAGAAGAAGGATGTACAAGGATTTAGAATTCTTTTGCATGCAAGGAAGTCTGAGTGATTAGAGATGTCTAAAAAACCAAATGACTCGGTTGGGGGTTTCTTCAAGGAAGAAGATACTCCCTCCATAGTGCGCTGCTTCCCCGTTGCTTCTTTTGTTTTGTTCATGCTGAGATGTGACAAGGAGGGATGAACTTAGTAAGTAGCAAGAAAAGAATAGGCCCCAGCTCATCCCAAATTCCAGAAGCTTCTGTTTTGCCAAAAATAGGTACAGACAGTCCTCGGGTTACGTTGGACTCCACGTACTTCGTTTCGTGGTTACGTCGCCATCTCCCATTTACAGTATTTATATTAAAAAAAAAAGTTCCATCATTTCAACGTATGTACATATGTGCTTTATGTTTTTTATTATTTATTTACCACAAGTAAGGTCAGGAATTGTTATCTTTCTTTTAATTTTTTATTTTACTGTTTCACTTCATTACTGATGTGTATGTGCTCCATGTGAGTGACGTAGGTGCTTATGTAGGTGGGTTTCGACTTACGGCAAAAATCGCGTTACGTCGCGCCATGGGAACAGATCTCCGACGTAACCCCAGGACCTACTGTACCTTGCTTTCCGTTTCTACACATAAGCCTCATGTGAGATCAGGTTTAGACAAAAGGACTCATTTAACAAATTAATTCAGCAACTGCTCAAGTTGTTGAAGATATACGTTGGACATGTGGGCATAAATAGAGTATACATGGTTCTTGTCTTCATGGAGTCTATAGTCAAATGATCCTTGTGTCTCCTTCGATTTGTTTTGCAAATGGAAGTCTTTACAAATGGTAGTGGTTGGGGAGGAAAACAATCAATCATGCCCTAAACATCTTGCTATAAATTAGATGTTTATATTGCCCCAAAATTTATATATTGAGATTTGAACACCCCATGTGATGGTGTTTGATGTGGCCTTTGGGAAGTAATGAGGTTGTGAGGGTGGAGCCCTCATGATGACTTAGTGCCCTTATAAGAAGACACATGAGAGAATTTGCTTCCTCCCTCTGCTCTGCATCATGTGAGTACCCAGCAAAATGACGTCCATCTGCAACCTAGGCCCTCATGAGGAACTGAATTGGCTGACACCTTGGTCTGGGGCTTCCCAGCCTCTAAAACTGTGTGAAATAAATTTCTGTTCTTTAAGCTACCCAGTCGATGGTAATTTTGTTATAAGGGCCTGAATAAGACACATCTTCGTGTGCCTCGCTGTAAGCACACACTATTGGGGAAGTAGTGGTGTACAAAGGACATCAATGTGGATTCTGTCCACAATGAGCTCAAAAATCTAATTGGGAAAATAAGATACACATGTGAAACTGTTGGCCAACAGAGTAATTTATAATAAAGTGCTACACTGAACGGTACAGATGGTTGATAACTAGAAAACGTACGATAAAATGTTACGTACATGGTCTTGGCAACAAATGTTAAAGAAGTTTAATTTAAGGAAGAGCACTATAGAATAGAGACAACAGAAAAGGTTTTATCAAGAAAATGGTTCCAGAGTTAATTCTTGGAGGATGGGCAGGAGCGGGTGGGCATTCTGGGCCGGAGTAAAGATATAGAGTCAAAAAAAGAACCCGGCAGTCACTGTGTAGGGGTAACGGAGGAGAACCAATTAAATAACCACAAATTGCAAATGTTATAAAACAAAGCCAAACAATTCAGATCACACCTAACAAACAAAATTATAATAGAAATACCATGTCTGCTCCCCAAACACATGCACATTCTAACACATTCTTGGAAAGAGTGCTGTAACATTGATTTACATCTGACAGTCCAAGTAAAAAATGAAAGAACTGCCAAATCTGCCTATATAAATCCCAGTGATTTCACATGTTTTTATCCCATGAGCTGAAGGCAGAAAAAGAGATTGAAGCCTTTGAGATAGCAGACAATAAAATGGTACCCTTGTGGAGCTTCTCAGAGGAGCCACTAGAATCACGTTTATCACGTCCAAGATTGACATGAATTCTAAGGTGCAGACACTCTTCAGCATTCAGATGCACAACATAAAATAACGAACAGGTGACGTTAGCAGGTTAGGCAGAGGTGCATGGAGTTGTACAGAGGGACATTCTGACTGCAGTATTACTCAGAGTCACAGGAGCCAAGCTAAGGAAGCTTCTTCTGTCAACAGCCAGATGACTGAGAGGACGCTCCAGAATCTACCTGGTGTGAGGTGATTCTCTTTTTCCTTGTGGTGTCAAACTCATGGACTGCAACGGCCTCAAGCAACTGATCAGAAACAAAACTGCTTCCTATATAAGAGATGCCTGGGCCATGCTTTTGGTAACCCTGACCGGGCCATGACAAGGAGGAGTGAGATGAAAACATCATTGCTGCTGCTTCCTGGCTCCTATAAAGAACGCCTGGCTTCCCGACTTCACGAGTCCCATGTATTAGCTAACAAGCTACTTACTGCCCTGATCAAAATCCCAGCAAAGAAGTAAGAATCCCAGGCACAGGGTTCTATGGGGCAGAGCCAGAAATCTGCATTGCTGACAAGCATCCCCAGGTAGCAGTTCCCTAATTTAGTTGATTACCAGAAGCATCTGGGAGCAGTTTCAAAATGTGATTCTCAAAACAGACCCCTTGAATGGAATCTCTTATTCAGGAAGCAGTTTGCAAGTTGATATTGAAGTCGTGGATCATTATTATGCTGTTCAGAGTTGTTTACCTAATGATGAAAGTGAGAGATTCCAGTTGGTGTCGCTTCTCTCTAAATGCTTGCTTCCTTTTATAAGAAAAGAAGAGTTAGGGAGCCCATTGTTTCCATTCTTGCCTTGGACACCAGGAAACTGAAAGCTGTTAGTAACTATTCCTGACTTAGATTTCTAGGTATAATTGTTTCCCTTTCTATTATTGGGCTCTTTAACTATTCTTTTAAAATGTAACTTTGAATGAAGTCACCTAGAAGTAGTCAGAGCATAAATGACAAATTAATGCAATAGAAAGAATTTCAATTCATGCTTTACCTTAAATTTCAGAAAGTCACCTTCTCTGTTCAGCTTGTAAATGTGGTGAATCATATGATGATGGGCCGCCCTCCCATCAACCTGCCTCACTGGACAAATGACAGAAGATGACGGTTCCAGAAGAACTGCTCTACCTGACAGAGTGGAGGAACCAAGGTCTTCTTCTGTCTCTCCAGATGCCCAATTGCTCCCTTTCAACCCAGCTAGCTGCTAAGGAGGGCCAGCTAGAGAGCAGAGAAAAACAAGGTGTAAACTGGGGTTTCCAATATGGATGGCCTCCCACAGGTCATGACTTCCACAGGCCTGGTTCCCTCATTTGTGGAATGAGAGTACCAACTTTCACCTTACCTCTTGGAGTTACTATAAAAGGCTGTGTAGAATGAAATATTTTATAAGATACAAATTATTTAACAAATAATGGAAATAGGTCAGAATTGGTAAATAAAATATACTCAAATTTGATAACTGACTCTTCATCAAAGAGGGCCTTCTTGTTCCTAGGAAAGGGGGTAGGTTTTAAAAAGAAAGCTAATGGGCTCCTTAAACAGATGGAAATTTGCGAGAGGACAGCGGGGAAGGATGGCCTCTGCATGTCAGGGCGTTTAGGTTTACATCGACTTTGTACCGATCAGATAAATGGTTGGAGCATTGTATTCCATCCTACAGCTCACTGTAGGAGGGCTTCACCCTTATATAGTGTGCCCGTAGGAAACAGACCAGAGTAATAAGGGGCCTGGAGTTAAAGAAACTTGGCACATATGGACTGGAGCAGACTCAGGGGACATGGCCCTCTCTTCAGATGTGCTAGCACGTAGAGAAACAGGATTGCCATGTAAAAGACGAAATCATTGCTTTCAGTGTGGATGCCCCAAAGTTTGAAAGTTGCTGGAGACAAGATGTCAATTCAGAGGAAGGCAAATTTCAGAATGGAGTCTACTAACAAGTGAAACGGTGATGCCCACAACATCAATTTTCAGATGTTTCAAAAGGAATTCGTACCCTTGGTGAGAAGTTGTAATGGACACTCTTTATCACGTTCTGATCACAGGATGCTCTAAGCCAGTCCCCTTACCATTGGCAGACACGATGTTTCCCATACTTGGAGACAAACGAAAATCCTCCTGCTAAAGAACCTAAACTGGACTGCAGGTTGCAGAGGTTGGGAGTTATCACTGAGAAGGACTTGCCTTTGGACTCTAAGCCCATCCCATGCTGAAATCGGTCCTTTTCAGCATCTTCTCTGTTTACTACTTCACTTGGACTGCTAGGCTCCTTGGATCGAAGCTGGATGCGGGGCCCTCCCCCACGCCGCCTCCCTTGGCGCCAAGCCAGAAACCCACTGCTGCCATTTGTGTTTTCATTTAGTAAATAAAGATCAGAAATGGCTGCTGCTTTAATAGATTGAAAACTCTGGTCTGCAAATAAGTATCTTGGGGGAATTAGAGGAGATTTGGAGAACAACAGTCAATCTCAATATAATTAAAAATAAGCCTCTCACCTGCTACTAATTTCCTTCTTGTTTCTTTGCTAACAGAAGTCTTTGTTTGAACAAAGAGGTAAAAGGCACAGTTAGAAGCTGTTTACACAGTGCAAATGAGAGTGCTAATTGTAGGGAGCCTGCATGTTAATGAGAAAGAGGTTATTTATCAGTGTGAAATTCTGAGTGCAATACATTGCAGGTGATATTTCAGGAAACATTCATTTTCTAATGATTTCTCTTCAATGACAACAGTGGCCCCACATCAGAGTGGAGTGTGTTGTAATGAAATGAGAATTGGCTTGGAAGCCAGGAGATCTGGTTGTGATCCATAGCTAGCTGTGTGCCCTGGAAGAAGCTGCTTTCCCTCTCTAGGTTTCAGGAAATTAGGCATCTCTAAGTTTCCTTCCAGCTTTGAACCTCGTAGTATAAGAAGTGCCAGGCGTGTACCTAGTGCTTCTACTGAGAAATAAATTTCTCTCTCTTGGGATAACCTTTGCTGTTCTCAAATCAACTTACAAAAATACATTCTTGGAAAGGGCCTGGCTTCCAAGCCCAGGGAAGGTTTTCCCCTACCCTGGCTGCTAGGGTTCTGCCCAGCTCTTTTTGAGGAACTCGTTGAAGATCCCTGGAAGCAGGCCTCCTAGCAGCACCACAATATCACATGCCTCCCTCCTCCCCCTCAGTCCCCCTGAGCGATTTCTGAAGAAGCTCCAGACCCCCTGACCCCCCAGTGATTCATTCTTTTCCCAAATACTCTTTCAACACCCACTGTGTGCAAGGCACCATGCTAAACACTAGGAACACAGAATTTTGCAAGGCAAACAGAGGCCTGCATGAAACTATCTAATGGGGAAGTCAGAGATGAAACAAATAATGATCCAAAGTAAAGTTTGTTAGGTGGTTACAAATGGTTGCCTCCCTCCCCCTCCTTTCTTTGTGCCTCACTCACCCTCTACACTACAGCCTTCCATCCATTGTAGCATTTGTGAACCTTTATTGCAGTTGGTCAGTGTCTACTGGCTAGACTGGTCCCCTTGGCTAGACAGAGAGCACAGCCTCTAAAGAAGCAGCCCCTTGAATTCCCCACCCCTCACGGGGTGGCAATAGAAATCTACCTCAGCATGCCAAGGCAGCCTGCTCTTGGGGACTGACCCAGTGACTATTTCACCACAAAATCCTTGGGAAAAGGAATTGAAAATCCTTGCTTCTGATCAACAAGCCTCCCTGCCACGCAAGGACATGCCTGTAGAGCAAATGGCACACAGAGCAGTCTGATGATCTTGGATTGGAAGCCAGGGCCTGCCTCTGAGACTCTGCCTTCCCTCTGCTGTGACATCTCTGAATGGTGGGCCCACCTGGTAAGCCAAGCATGCACACAGGGAGTAGGAAACTGAGCAGAGCCCAGCCTCCCGCCAGGGCCAAGCTCCATTCTGGAGGGCACAGGATGGGCACTTAATGAAGGTTTGGTGAGTGAATGAATAAGTGAGGGCCTTTTACTTTCAAATATTCTGGAGGCAAAATTTCACACCAATTTGCTCTGAACATACAGACACACAGGAGCGCTAGTTACAGTAAGTGCAAAGGCAGAGCCCCATCCACTGATAAGAGCGTCACGTATTCCTCTGGAATCTACTGAATCCTGTGGGGCAAGAACTGCCTTGGTCATTCCTCCCTGCTCCTACCTGCCTCCCTGTGCTACGTTCCTCACCCCCAGCCCTTTTGCCTCCTCAATTCATTCTTCAGCTCAAAGGTCAATTCTCCTAGGAAGCCTTCAGGAAGGAGGAGCTGAGGGAGCAGGATGCCCATACTCTTCCTACCACAGCACAGCTTGTAGTGGGGAAAGAGAATGAAATGTAAGGCTCACAGGCAGGGGCCATGTTTACCAATGGAGGGAAGTGGGGAGCATTCGATGGGGTTAGCGTCCGCTCTTCTGTAAGACAAGGAACCAGTTTTCTGTGGCAACAGGCAGGGAAATTTCTACGGGGGCCCAGGAGTCAGCTAGCTCACAGTGCAGCCAGAAGAGAAGGTTTCAGTTGTGGTCCTGTTTCCCTTCCTACTGGAGATAGAGAACAGTCTATAAATCTCCCCCTAGAAGTCACAGTGAAGGGTTTCAATATCTTTCCACGCATTTGGCTTGCAAGGGAAAACGTATTCAGTAATGCATCTGTGTAGGAAACAAATAAGAAAAGTATTCTACAGAGGTAGGAACTTAAAACCAATGTTAGTAACTTAAAAAGTGGTGAAGGAAGGGATGAAACTCTCCCGTCAAGCCCACCAGTTCTTAGTATGATGGGAAAGTCCCTTTTCTAAAAAAGCAATGACATATTCCTTGTAACAAATTTGGTAAGACTGGGGTACTAGGAAGTACTAATGGGAAAAATCTTGTTACCAACCTCTCCCCCCACACACGCACCCCTCCCAGGAGAAAAAGAAGTGCTTCCTATACTGATTTTTGTGCACCAGGCCTCTAGTTTATCATATTAGGAATATAGTGAAAATTTCAAAGTCCCAAAATGAACTTTTTTTTTTTAAATATATTTTATTGCTTTTTTACAGAGAGGAAGGGAGAGGAATAGAGAGTTAGAAACATTGATGAGAGAGAAACATCAACCAGCTGCCTCCTGCACACCTCCTACTGGGGATGTGCCCGCAACCAAGGTACATGCCCTTGACCGGAATCGAACCTGGGACCTTTCAGTCCAGTTTATCATATTAGGAATATAGTGAAAATTTCAAACTCCCAAAATGAACTTTCACAAGCTGTATCACTATGTCATTGTCCTGGGGAAAAGGGACAAGAAATCAGAAAGTTTTTATGGGAGCTCCAGAGCACTTGACATTACCTTGTTCTAATTAAATGACAGAGATATGACCATCATTAGTATAAATATTTTTCATACATATGCTGAGATTTCCAAATTAGAGGGAAGAAGATTTTCTTAACTGATTAGCACAAATTAACATAGAATAGTCATTAATAGTTTGGGGTTGTTTTTCCCCTGCCAGTGTTCAAACAAAAGCCTTAGTAACCAAAAATCAGGCTAAAAATAGATGAAATATCATTTTTCAAATTATTAAAGTTAAAAGTTTCCTTTAGGTAACATGAACATTACTTACAATCATTTTTACTCTCATTAAGACTGTAGTTCTAAAGTAGTTACTCTTAGGGAGCAGGTAAGAGTGGAAATCTTTGCCTGGATGATATGTTAGTGAGCTAAAAACACCTGTTTTCTCTCTGTCACCATTCCATCACCTATTATTGGAGTGCCTAGACACTTTGACAAGGGTGTTATTTCACTATGAAAGCTTACAAAAGAGGAAGAATATTTCAAAAAAATATGATGAAAACATCCAAGGTTGTTATGCTCCTCATCTCTTTGAACTGAATTTATTTCCTTTTGGTATTTTGCTGTGCACATGAAAAATTTCAATGTAGAAGAATTTTAAAATCCCCCTCTCCTCCAAAGAGAAAATCTTTTAAAATTATATCTTTCCCCCAGTGATTTGATTTGTTTTAAGAAAAACAAAATTGAATGTTAACAATTCAGTATAGAAGTATCAGTTATGTAAGTTCTCTTTAATAAAAATTATGAATGACAAATGTAACACCTGAATTTAAGAAGATAAAGTCTAGCCCTGGCTGATGCAGCTCAGTTAGTTGGAGTGTCACCCCGTGCACCTAAGCATCTCAGGTTCGATTCCCAGTCAGGGCACATATGGGAAGCAATCAATCGATGTTTCTCTCTCACATATATGCTTCTCTCTCTCTCTCCCTCTCCCTTCTTCTCTCTCTAAAATCAATAAGAAACATATCCTCAGGTGAGGATTTAAAAGAAGAAGGTAAAGTCTAGTTAGTACAGGATAGCCACCATCTTTTAATCTATTTATCAATACATTCATAGATTGTCTCACTAATATCTGGAGGGGGAGCGGCTCAGGATATCAGGCTGCATTTGCAACACACACACACACACACACACACACACACACACACACACAAATTCTTAATAGATGCCTTTTGAAAGGTCCTATTGACCAAGGCTTGAGCGAGGAAGTAGTGATGGGTTGCCTAATGAGAGTGACCCTTTTCTAAAAAAGTTTAGCGTCCGCTCTTCTGTAATTCAGATAATGAGACATGGGGTTTCAGAACGAGCAATCAGAAGGAAAACCATGCCAGAAGGGAGAATGCTCATTGTTAAGTGGGAAGCAAAGCAGATGGGCCACGCACCCCAAAAGTTAAATTTGAGTGGGTTGCCAATATGGTGTAAATGGAAAGACAGAGAAATGAACAGGTATCAAAACAGAATAAAATAAGATAAGATCAAGCACCAAGTGAGTCAATAATAGCCAGTACAGGAACTAATCTGGTAAGCACAGCCTGTCTGCCATTGTGTCCTTATCACTGGGTTGGACTGAGGACATGTCTTTTAGAGCAGCATTTTACAAACTGTACTGTGCACAGATTTCCCTGTGAATCTTGTTAAAAACACAGAATCTGAAGATTCTGATTCAGTAGGTTTAGAGTCAGTAGGTCCAGGGTCAGTAGAACTAGGGTTACTAGGTCTACGGTCAGGAGAGTCTGCACTTCTAACAAACTCCTGGGTGCTGGTCTAAGAGCCACATTTTGAATAGCAATGAAAGGACAGAATCTTGTCATCAGTCAAAAAGGATTGTGTTAGTGACACCTTTTGCTGACATATTTATTCTTTTCTTCCTAGTCATTTTATTTTATTTTTTTATTTGTTTTAAATCTCTATTGTTGAAAGTATCACATATGTCCCTTCCCCCCCCGCCCGGACCCCTTCTAGACTGGCCCTGCCCCCTGTCCCAGGCCTTCACCGCCCTATTGTCTGTGTCCATGGGTTATGCATATATGAATACAAGTTCTTTGGTTGATCTCTTCCCACCCATTCGCCCATCCTCACCTTCCCTCTGAGATGTGACAGTCTATTCCATGCTTCTATGTCTCTAAATCTATTTTGCTTGTCAGTTTATTTTGTTCATTAGATTCCACATTTGAGTGAGATCATGTGAACCTTGTCTTTCTCTGACTGGTTAATTTTCTTAGTATAATACTCTCCAGGTCTCTGGCATATTTATTCTACAATAACTTTTCAATCAATCCTCTTAAGGAATCATACACAGGTTAAGAATGGGCCAAGACTGTATTGAACAAGTGCCAAAATCTCTGCCAGGCAAGAAATACTCTGTGTCCTCAAGGAGATTATGATCTATAGAAAAAGTAAAAGGACCTCTTTGAACTCTTTCCGTTTCAGGAGTAACCTAGGGTGTAAGATAGCGATATAAAAATGGACAAAGATAAAGCCTGCCTACATCTTGAAAATGGCAGGAGATTCAACTCTTTAAAGTGGCATGGCTCTGAGTTTCTGCTTAACAGCAACTCCAAGAAGGGAGAAAAACAAGAACAACAAAATATTCCAGGAGCAATGTAGTCAGGGAGGCTAAGTTAAAACTTCCGAATCCAACATTAAGCCCAAGTTCATAGAACTGAAAACTTTTACTGCAAGTGTTAACAAAACAAGCAAACAACAACAACAAAAAAAACAATGATGCTAAGATTGTCTTGTAATCTAAAGGACTTTAGGAAAGAATGTTGGGAATCCAGTACCCCCTTGTCAGGAAATCATCTATAATAATAAAAGCATACTATGCTAATTAGACCAGACAGCCTTCCAGATGTCCTTCCGGATGACCTTCCGGACGAAGCCAGGGCTGTGAGAGCCAACGACAACCACCGCAGCTGCAAGGGCTGAGCCCCTTGCACGAATTTTGTGCATTAGGCCCCTAGTCAAATAATAATAGCTATTTTAATTTAGCATTTCTGTGATCCAGGTACAAGTCCTCTATAAGAATTCTCTTATTTAATCCTCAAACAAACCTCTGGAGTAGATACCACTGTTAACCCCATTTCATAGACGAGGGATCACCTTTCAGAGAGATTAAATGACCTGATGCAGGTCATTCAGCTGGTAAGAAATAAACTAGGATTCCAAACCAAGGCTGGTTAGAATGTTTTCATAACAAAAAGATTTTATAAAATTAAAAGATGATTTAATTCTAAAGCAAAACACCATTTAAAATGATTAAAACCATATCTACCCAAGGTACTTCATAAGGGGTTTATGGAGCTCCAATGAAATGATTAGAAATTTGAAAGTGCTTGGGAAATATCTGTGGAAAACAAGAAAGAAAGACAGAAAGAAGCTGGCAAACAAAGGCACTTTGTGAACTCAGAGGATGAGTTTAGTTGTTGATGAGATTTATCATTGTTAGGTCCCAAGATTGTGGAGCCAAGTCAAGGCTGCAAACATAAATCAATGCTTCTTCCAGCTTCAGGAGATAAAAGGACCTCTTTGAACTCTAAACTTCAACTTCTTTTGACCTTGGTATCACCCTTGGTAATTTGTATAAATAAAGCCTAATTTCGAGGAAGAGTATTTCTCTTTCCCCATTGAAATGCCAATGGAATTCATTCTCTCTCTCTCTCTCTCTCTCTCTCTCTCTCTCTCTCTCTCACACACACACACACACACACACGCACACACACACTCACTTATATCTAAAACTTAACTTCCTCTTCTTATGAAAGCAAAAAAACTGAGACCCAGAGAATAGTGATAAGCTCAAGGTCTAACTAGACAATAGAGGAGTCGTCATTTTAACCATTGTCGGACTCCATACTGCCTCTTCTTTGAAAAAAAAAAAAAAAGGAAGCCTGGGAATACATTGTTTTCTTTTCATTCGTAATTCAGCATGTTTATCAGAGCCAGAAGCTGTGTGAATGCTGGGATCACATAGGTGAATGAGACGGTCTATACCCTCATGAAATTAGAGTCCAGGACTTTCTCTGTGTCTTAGCCACTTTAGGAATACAAACAATAATTCAGACTCAGCTCCTACCATCAAGGAACTACTACCTAATGGGGAAAGCAAACACATAAACATAGGATCCTGAAAAATTGATAAAATTTTTAAAGGAAAGAACAAGAGCAAAAGGACAAATTGTAGAATGTTTTGCATACTATTCTAATGAGCTTGGGCTTGCTGTTGAAGAAAATAGCAATTCTACCAACACAATAGATTTGAGGAAAAAGACAATGAGCTTAGTGGAAGATATGACTGGTAGAGATGACTGAAAATAGAGAACCAATGATTGGGAAAGATTTTACATACCTAGTCCAAAGTTGAGCATCCTACCAGCAAACTACATTTTATTGGATAGGTAACTTTTCAAAGCATATCCTGAAAAGTTTCAGGGGCTGGGACCTTAGTCATTATAACTGGGTTATTATTCTGGTGTTATTAATTTTTTTCTTATTCATTTTTCCTAACATTTAAGAGAGCACACATGTAGCTGACTATCTCTTCAAAGTAGAATCAGCTTCCTATTCATTCTTGGGAGGTCTCTAGGACCAGCAAGGCTATGATACTTGATTTGTGGAAATCCCTGCTCTGAATTGAACTACTTCCCTAGAAATAACAATAAATTCAAAAGAGAGTTCTTCTAGTTCCCCCACTCCTGCTCATCTACCTATAGCCATAGCTCCAAAGCCTACCTTAAAAACTTTAACAAAAGAAGTTCCAAGCTTCTCTACTTCAGGACCTAGACCTTGACTAGTAGGGTTCCAGAGCTTAAATTTTGTTGACACAAAGTCCCTCCCCCAAGATTTAAGCTCATTCCCTCTTCACAAGGCTTCAGTGGAGACAGCTAACCCTAATTCATCTCTTAATGATTAGTCAAACCTAATGGCTCTGCTCCAGGGAAAATCTGGGCTGCTCCTTTCTTTCATATTTCTTCACTGGCATTCAATATTTCTGAGCTCTTCCTATGTGTCGGGCTCTGTGTCAGAGACTGGGACAGATACAAAGAGAATCAGACATGATTCTCGTTTGAGTACCTTAGCTTCTAATATAGAAACCATGTAGTAAAATAACTATGGGAATAGGGAGAAAATGCTCAGAGGCATGAGACAGAAGTATAAAGTGCTAAAGAATTTGAAAAGAAAGAGGTCACTTTCAATGGGAGATCAGGAGGCTCCTGAGAGGTTTTGTGGAAAGATAAGATTGTGCACGTGTGTGAACTTGAAGAGGAGCAAAAATGGCCAAACCCTTGAGCAAAAGACAGGACAGCAGATTAGTTTGGCTGACGGAGTTTGAGGGCAAGGTAGACCACAGAAAAATGACATATTCATGGGATCTGCATAAGGAAGCAAAAACTAGGTTTTTGGACAACTCAGCATAGGTCCTATGCTAACTCATGAGCCTTTTTCTGTCTACATTAAGTCAAATGAACCTGGATTCTGAAGGAAGGGTACATAAGGCTTTGAATTTTAATCTCAGAAGAGGAAGTTGGTATCAGGAAAAAAAAAAGCTTAACTTAATAAGGTAAGACAAGAGTAAGAGGCTTGCTCTTACATCAAGTGTAGCTCCATGGCAAGGATTCTAAGGTTTTATTTTCATAGCTACACCAAGGAGGTGTCTGGATGAAAAGTCATCTTTCAGAATGAAGTCTTTCTTAGATGTTATACTGTGTAGACAGGGGTGGGCAAACTTTTTGACTCGAGGGCCACAATGGGTTCTTAAACTGGACCGAAGGGCTGGAACAAAAGCATGGATGGAGTGTTTGTGTGAACTAATATAAATTCAAAGTAAACATCATAACATAAAAGGGTACGGTCTTTTTTTTTTTTTTAGTTTTATTCATTTCAAACGGGTCGAATCCGGCCTGCGGGCCGTAGTTTGCCCACGGCTGGTGTAGCAACACATAGTGAGAAGGTCAACACGGTCAATCCAATAGGAAAATAAGTAAATCTCCTTAAAAAGTGAATGTCAGAAAATAGTCATTTTCCCCCAGTCTTGCCAGGATGAGTAATGTGCCTGTGAGTTTTATCCAATAGTATCTGCAACAAGAGAAAAACACAGAACAATGAAATTAAGGAAAGATCTGGCCACCAGATTAAAGACTCACAGGTAGAAAAAAATCCCCGAAATAAATGTGTTGGAAAACCCATTTTGGTAATCATGCCAAGAGTTAAGCCCCACTTGAACTATTGGGGATGTGTGAACCCTCCTTAATGCCATTTTCAAGAGAGGGCACCTAACAAATACAAGTTTCCCTGGGAGAATCACAATGGTGCAATGGCATTTTTGTTTGTTGGTTCAAATGCCTTTTTTGCATGTCCTTTATTTGGCTTCTGCTTCGTTTTGGCAAGATACTGCTGGGTCCTTGTCCACCTCATGCAGCTCTGTAGGTACAACAGGGAAAGAAAACATTTCCTTGGGGATGGAATTAAGAATAAAAAGCTAATATCTTGAACTTGGGTAAATTTGATGGTGAAAATTTTAAAACACAGGATAGCTTATTAAGAAATATGGGTCACCCTAACCAGTTTGGCTCAATGGATAGAGCGTCAGCCTGCGGACTGAAAGGTCCCAGGTTCGATTCCGGTCAAGGGCATGTAACTTGGTTGTGGGCACATCCCCCAGTGGTTGGGGGGGGGGGGGGAGTGCAGGAGGCAGCTGATTGATGTTTCTCTCTCATCAATGTTTCTAACTCTCTATCCCTCTCCCTTCCTCTCTGTAAAAAAAATCAATAAAAATATATTTAGCCCTGACCGGTTTGACTCAATGGATGGAGCGTAGGCCTGCAGACTCAAGGGTCCCAGGTTCAATTCTGGTCAAGGGCATGTACCTTGGTTGCAGGTGTGCAGGAGGCAGCTGATCGATGTTTCTCTCTCATCGATGTTTCTAACTCTCTATCCCTCTCCCTTCCTCTCTGTAAGAAGTCAAATAAAATATATTAAAAAAATATATATATATTTTTTAAAAATATGGGTCAATGGTTCTTTTCTTTTTTTCTTTCTTTCTTTCTTTCTTTCTTTCTTTCTTTCTTTCTTTCTTTCTTTCTTTCTTTCTTTTTTATTGACACTATTACAGATGTCCCCCATTTTCCCCTCCTTTGCCCACCTCCAACCAGCTCCCTCCTTGGCCTTCACCACACTGTTGTCTGTGTCTACGTGTCATACATATATGTTCTTTGGCTAATCTCTTCACCTTCTTTTATCAGGTCCTCCCCACATCCCTCCCCTCTGACATCTGCCAGCCTGATCCACATATCCATGCCTCTGGTTCTATGTTGTTCGTCAGTTTATTTTGTTCATTAGATTCCACATATCCATGGTTCTTATAAAAGTAAATCATCTTCAGAAAACTAGACATGGCTGCTATGAAAACAGAATGGCATTTTTCTTTTAGCAAACAGACCATTTATGACAAAATAACCCCATCTGGGAAATATTGGTGATCCTCCTGGAAAGCCACACAGCTCAGTAGGGGTGGTCCAGCCTATCCTGCCCCAGTGGCAGCAAGGCAGACTGAGCCAGTAGGACTTTTCTCTGCCCTACTCCCCCCTAATTCAACTTTTCTAATGAAGATGGATCTTATTTGGTTGACACAGGTATCTTATTTGGAGGAAGGCACTGAACAAGGCTATACCAGGCCATACACATTTATCAACATTGACAACTGCCCTTCTGTGAGGAAATGGAGACAGAAAAAGCCTCTTCATTACATGAGCAAGCTAAAACGAAAAAGGGAAGAGAAACAGAATAAAGGTAACCAGCTCGGATCACAACATGTGTTTTTGTTTGAAAGAAATAGAAAAGAAAGGTGTGACCACCAGCAAACAGTGTGAGTGCCATAGGAGTTGGGAAGGCATGTTTAAAATGCCAGCACAACCCAGCCAACCGGGCACAACTTCTGAGCTTGGAAACACCAAGCCAGTGTGTGTGGGGCACAGGATAAGGACCTGAAATGCACAGAGCCAGCCTTTGACAGCAACACCCTCTGGCAGAAGGTGCTGATCCGGCTCTCCAGTTATCTTCTTCCTGAACATTTGGAAGTCAGACAAATTCTACCCTGTAGGTTCTCAGATGAGGCAGAGATAGGGGTTGCTGGGAGGCCTCAAGAGGGACATACTGAACTTCCTGCTAGGATTGGCTATAAATGCTTACATAATCCTTTGGGGGTAATTAGAGCAATGTAATCACATTTGTATCCTGAGTAAGTAAAGCAGGCCATACAAATAATATTAATTATCAAATAAATGTATATTGAAATAAAATAAAATGTTAGCACATACATATCTGTCACACACACACACACACACACACACACACACACACACACACACACACAGCAATTTGGCATTTTGAATGCTTATGATGACCCTTCTACTCGACCCTTTTCCCTAGTAAATTGGCCTATGTAACTACAAAAAGCATAGATCTCATTCCAAAAATATTATTGGGTAAAGGAGTCTCAGAAAAAAATAAAAATATAATTGGGTAAAGGAGTCTCAGAAAAAAATAAAGGAAAAGGACATCCTGATTCCTTAAAGCTTTTATCCATAAACAATCTTAACTACCTCTCACTTTCTGTACCCACTTGTAATTCCAACGAAAGTTGCATCCGCAGTGGCAAGTGGCCACTTTCTCTGCTGTCTGAGGCCAGCCTGCAGCTGCCTTTGCTCCCCTCTCCACATTTGGACAATGGTATTTTAAGCCAATGGGCATGGCAACCCTCCAGATCTGAAGACACTATAAAACTGACTCACTTAGAGAAATCTGCTGACTTTTCTGGCTCTGGGGAATATAAATAAATCCACTAACCACTTCATCAACAAAGCACAGTAGCATCTCTGGGGTCCCTGTCTTGACTGCACTCTTGATGTCTGTCCTGCTTTTGTGGCACTATGGGAAAGAAAGGGAGTCCTCAGAGACCCTGAGATCCACTGAGACATCCTTGAGACCTTTACCTTATATAGCATTCCTCAACCCTGTAGCAAGTTTCCTTTTGACTGAAATTACTATATCTTCCTTGGTTTATGTAATTATTTTTTTAACTTTATTTTTATTGTTGACACAATTACAGATGTCCCCATTTCTTCTTCCCATTGTTCACCTCCATCCAGCCCCCCACCCGCTCCCTCTGGCCATCACCACACTGTTGTCTGTGTCTATGTGTCATGCATATATGTTCTTTGGCTAATCCCTTCACCTTCTTTCATCCAGTCTTCCCTGTCCCCTCCCCTCTGACAGCTGTCAGTCTGTTCCATGTAGCCATGACTATTTCTATAATGTTCATCAATATATTTTGTTCATTAGATTCCACATATAAGTGAGATTATATGGTATTTGTCTTTCTCTGGCTGGCTAATATCACTTAGCATAATAATTTCCAGGTTCATCCACGCTGTCACAAGAGGAAAGATGTCCTTTTTACTGCTGTGTAATATTCCATTGTGTAAATGAACCGCAACTTTTTTTATCCATTCTTCTACCGATGGGCACTTGGGCTGTTTCCAGTTCTTGGCTACTGTAAATAACACTGCAATGAACATAGGGGTGCATATATTCTTTCAGAATTCTTAGTATATATTCCCAGAAGTAGGCTCATTGGGTCAAAAGGCAGTTCCATTTTTAATTTTTTGAGATTAACTCCATGCTGTTTTCCACAGGGACTGCACCAGTCTGCATTCCACCAACAGTGCATAAAAGTTGCCTTTTCTCCAGTCTTACCAGTACTTGCTGTTTGTTGATTTATTGGTGATAGCCATACTGGCAGATGCGAGGCAATATCTCATTGTGGTTTTCATTTGCATTTTCTGATGATTAGTGATGTTGAGTATTTTTTCATATGTCTATTGGCCATCTGTATGTCCTCTTTGGAGAAGTGTCTGTTCAGGTCCTTTGCCCATTTCTTAATAGGATTGTTTAACCTTGAAAACCACAGAAGAGAAAAAGTCAGCCAAAGTGGTTTTGGGGGAGAACAGATTGGTCAAATACTATGACCAGGGCTTAGTTTCTCAGCAGCCAGGAAAGAGTTAGAAGATGGCAATTATACTTTGAATAGAGTCCTCTCTATGGAACACAAGCAAGCATAAGTTCACCACCAACAAGACAGAACAAATCTCATCTACTTTTCTGATATAGAAGACCACCGATATAAAGTACTACTGTGTCTCATTCAGTACTATATCTGACCAAGTGTCTCATAATATGTTTATGTATTAGAATGATAAATATGGATTGAATCATATAGCTGCCCAATAAGTTTTGCTTAATGTATGAAGGTCACCCAGGAAGAATATTTCCATTGGTATAAACAATTGTTTAACAAGCTTCAACTCGTAACAGCTCTCTCAGACTGCAAATGTAACATTAACCTGGAGGAACTGGTACCTATGTTACAGAATCACTATGTGCTGTCTTTCAAGGTTACTATATTCATTATACATTTTCTGTGCACTGATATGGGAATATCTGACCCATATTTGCCCTGAGAATTTCTGAGCACGGTGGCTTCTTCTAGGTCCCACCTGCGGGAATCCATGGTACTCTTAGATTTAGCATTTTTATTCTCTTCTCCAATATGCAGTTAAAATTCCTCCTGGTAGATAAGTCTCCTACAAAAAATTTATTTCCTCCTAGTTTTTATAAGAAATATTCTGAAATATTAGTGTGAACCATTTTTGTAAGTCAAAGAACTGGTCAAGCAGCAATTTTATATACATAGTTCCACATAGAAAACCAAATCCAAATGTCTTCTGCTAGTAATTCACTGGAAATCACAATCTGGGGGAGGGGGACTTTAGTTCATAGAAGTCATGAAGATGATACATTTGAAGATGATACATGAAGATGAAACATTAATGTAATATCTACATTTGAAGAAGTAGATATTACATTAATGTTTGCTCAGAAAAAAGCATTAATTGGACAAAGTTCCATGAGTTTCAAGCATGTTGTTCTCCTTCTCTTTACAGTTCTATTCCTGAAAATGAGAATTTTCTCTTTCCACTTGATACCGGGGAGTTCACTACTTTGGCGAACTTAAGAATTTACCATGAAAAAAAAAGAATTTACCATGCTGTATTCTAATGATTTTCTCTGTCCCCAATCTTTTAAGGCTTCCTATAAACAGGCTAAAACAAAAAAAATACTCTCTTCTTAGAATTCAACAGCTGGAAATTCCATTTAGAGCAAAATAAAAACCATGTAAAAGTAAATGTAGTCATTCTATTTAAAATTATTAATAAAGAACTATTTTACAAAAAATATATCAAATAATATGATAAATAAAGTTATGCATAAAAGACTTCATATTTGTAAAAAAAAAAAAAGTTTGTTATCTGGAAAGAGTATTTTATTTATCTAACCTAAAATATAACTGCTTTTTTCAAGTAAAATTATTTTTATAATTAAAAAATGTATATCTTCTATCTATATTCAAGGTGTTATTCCATTTCACAAGTCTGAATTATAATTCATAACAATCTATCAATGAGCTCCCAAAGAAAGACCTGAATTATTCCAGAATGTGCCTTATTATTAAATAATCAAATATAACTTGCCTTCAACTTTTTAAAAAGAAATAATTATGACCAGATTGAACAAAATATAAATATCCAAACCTATTTATAATACATGACCAATTAGAAAGATGGGAAAGGGGAACTGAGAGTATGTTGCCAGAAAGAAAAATGACTAAAGGGAGATTTTGATAATTTTACTAAGTTTCTGAATTTAATATTTTTCATTGTTTCTGAACACTGAAAAAATATGAAAGTGCAATTTAATGAATCTGTAGAAAATTTAGGAGTGAGGTGATGGGAGGATGGTGAATGGATGTCTATTTTTTTTTTTTAGTGTCCAATTTTCATCATTTTTAAAATAGCAAAATATCTTATATAGAGATTGTTAGAGGCATGAGACTTAAAAACCTTGAACATAAATACCAAAGGGGATTTCTTCAACCCTGAATTCTTTTTCTACTGTCTTTTCTCAGCTTTATACCTAAGAATCTATGACTTAAGCAGAGCAGTTTATTGTGAAACAAAAAATGAATGTGAAAATACTTGAAGTTATTATATTGTTAACCTCCAACCATATGTTCATTTTAGGCAGATATTATTTCATCTTGCCTAGTTCTGTAAAATTCTCTCATAAAAGTCCCTGAGTCTCACCAAAACAGTCAAGATCTGAGGGAAGAACTACTTTTTTGAGTTTGTGACTCACACAGTTAGAACTTCACTTGCAGTATCAGAGTTTTAGTTTAAGTTTCATTTATTATTCCCTCTAAGGATGTAGAAAGTTAGAAGATATCCAAACACTTCAGGTAAAAGAAACAGATATTGAATAGAAATAGAAGTAGAAATAGAAATAGGGGTAGAAATAGAAATTACCACATAAATTATTTATCTGCCTGGTTGACCGCTTTCCCCTTAACTAAATAGGCTAACTATGGGCAAGACACAATGCTAGCTGATTCTGAGAATTAAAAAAAAAACACAGGTATTTCTCTATTGGTCTGTTTTATACTCATTGTATTTCACAATACAAACGCAAAGAAATACAATAAAATTGAAAAACATAAATTAAAACAACAAGACAAAGTAAAATGTAATAAAAGAAATAGGCCAAGAAAACAAAAAAACAAAACAAAAAAACCCCACAAGCTCAGACAGGCAACCTGCTGCCCTCACACAGTCATGGACCTTCACTCTGACATTCCAGAGACACAGCAAAAGCGAGCCATTCTTCTTCTTAATCATGATGCTGAACTACCCCTTTAGAGAAGGAAAACTTTCAAATCACTTACCTCTAAAATAAATATTTCCCAGTTGGATTGAGGAATGTAGTATAATTCCCTTAACCATGGTGCTAGCTATTTTCCATTTGTCCCTACACCCCAAATTCACTCTGCCTTTCTCCCTATTCTGTGCCGCAGGAGGCTCACCCCACAGACTCTCTCTCCCAGCATCCTTACTGCTCTGGAGCTGGGTTTGGCTGCAGACTGGAGTTCCAGAGAAGACTTTGGAGAATCCTTCCCCGCTCCTCTCTGCTTTGCCCACATTTCTGTGAAAGGCGGCATTCCTTCAGGGCCACGGCTTTGTTGGGTGGCACTTCCCATGTCTCCAGTAGCCCTTTGGCCTGAAATGGTAACGGCTTCCTAATTTGCTAAACTCTGGGTGTTTCAACATTTCCTTGTTAGTTCTCTTAACTCCATCCACTCTTAACTGTTGTGCTTTAAGACTCTTCCTTCGAGCCTGGCTGGAGTAGCTCAGTTGGTTTGGTGTTGTCTGGTGCATCGAAATGTTGCTGGTTGATTCCTGGTCGAGGCACATACCTAGGTTGCGGGTTCGTTCCCGCGAGAAAATCTTCACTGAGATTTTTGAGTTTAAGATTAGGCTGGACGATTGAATAGATTTTTTATCAGTTTTCTATTTCTTTTTAAAAAATATATATATATTTTTTATTGATTTCAGGGAGGAAGGGAGAGGGAGAGAATGATAGAAACATCAATGATGAGAGAGCATCATTGATCAGCTGCCTTCTGCACGCCCCACACTGGGGTCAGGCCCGCAACCCAGGCATGTGCCTTGACTGGGAATCAAACCGTTACCTCCTGCTTCATAGGTCAACGCTCAACCACTGAGTCACGCCAGCCAAGCAATTTTCTATTTCTACTACTAAACTATCACACACTTAGTGGCTTTAAAAGAACACAAATGTTTTATCTCCCAGTTGTGTGGCTTAGAAGTTCCAAAGTACGGGTCTCCCTACCCTAAATCAAGGTGTCAGCAGGACTACAGTCCTTTCTGGAGGCTGTAAGGGAAGTCACTTCCTTGCCTTTCCAGCTTATAGAGACCATTAGCATCCCTTGGTTGAAGGCCCTCATCATCCACTTTCAACAGCAGCAACATTGCATCTCTTTGTGCCTTTTCCCCATAGATGTGTGTCCCTCTGACCACAACCAGGAAAAATTCTTGATTACATTGGACCCACCCAGCTAATCTAGGAAAATCTCCCCACCTCAAGATCTTTAACTTAATCACATCTGCAAAGTGCCCTTTGCCATGTAAGGTAACATAGTCACAGGTTTCAGAGATTAGAATGTGGACATTTTGGGGGCCAGTATTCTGTCTCCCAACGATTTGCTATAGTAAAAAGGTTAAAGATGCAAAAAAAGAGATTCTAGGAGGAGGCACAGGCTAAGAGCAAGGCAGAACCACAAGAATGGACAGTGTAAGCACTAGAATCCATTAACCAGCTCACCTGATTAACCAGGTTCTCTAGTCCCTCCGTACCTATGCCGAGTACTTGTGGCTGGTAGGCTGCTCTAGGACACCTGCGCACATGAACTCCCATCACATGAGTTACATGCTTACCAAGTTTTAACATATTTAAGGTGTATATGTGCATGCATTTTATGCATTTTTATAATTTCCTTCTCCCAATGACTTTTTTTCAATAACTTGGTCAACGAAACATGTTACAAAAGAGGGCTTTTGCTATATCTAAAAAATAGAGATGGTACAACTACAGGTGGGGGAGAGTAGAAGGAGAAAACACCATGGATATAAGCTAAGTAGACATGGAGAAGGACCTCCAATGTCACAGCAAGGACTTTGGACACTGCAATAGGCAATCAGGGACTGTTATTTGATAGTAAAGGTTTCTAAGCATATCAACAGACATGAAATAAATTCTGACATTAATCTGGTAGCGAGTAGGCTTACTGCTTCTGGTGTCCATAGTTCACGTCATCCCCCTGTCCCCGTGGCAAAGGCTGCTGGGCTCTCACCCACAGGCTGATTCTTGCCCCTTCGGCCATAGGCCTGTGTTGTCCAGTATAGTAACCACTAGCTACATGTGCTCTTGAGTTTAAATGTGGCTAGTCCTAACTGAGTATGCTGTAATTGCAAAATAAACCCAGATGTCAGAGACTTAGTATGAGAAAAAGAATGTAAAATATCTCATTAATAATGTTTTATTGATTAGATGTTGAGAGAATAATACTTAGTGTGTATTGAGTTAAATAAAACATATCATTAAATTTCATTTCACTTTTTTCTTTTTATTTTCTTTATTGTGGCTACCATATATTTTTTAACTGTCTATATAGCTCACTCCTGAGACTCAAATTATACTTTTCTTCTGGACAGCAATGCTCTAGTCTAGATCACTCCTGTGGGTTCTGATTTTAAATAAGGGGTCTTTGTCACACTCTTCTTTACCCTGGGACAAGATCTGGTTTCCTTGATTCCTGCTTTAAGATGTTCAAGGCTCAGATTGCTGGCTCCTTAAAGATCTGCCTTCTCTCTCACTTTCCGTCTCCCTAAACCCGTGTTTACTCTTTATGGTGACTGTTTGCTTCCGCTGGAGCAGCAGAGACTTCCAGGAGGCTGGATATCAAGAATAGGGCATGGAATTTGGCGATTATGGGATCATCGGTGACTTTCAAGAACAGTGACCATATCACTTTGAGTGGACAGCTGAGCAGCGGTCAGGACTGCCACATCAGTGATCTCACGGGGCATATGGACCAGAAGAAGAACACAATGGCATCTAACCCAATGGTAGGAAAACGGTGACAAAAGCACTTGCACATCCCTGGCCCAGTCGTCGTCTACTAGTGTCATTAAGACTTCAAGAATGGAGGGCCTCCTCGCCGTCATTTGTTATCCTGAAGTAGAGTGTTAAGCAAGTGTACACTTAAAAAAACACACAAAAAAACACCCAGCTAGACAGGGATCACGTTAAGGTTTAAAAGAAAAGAAACAACTTTGCAGCACTAGGACTGTATTCAGAAGTGAGAAAAAAATGCCCCTGCAAATCACCTCGCACTCATGCAAACAAAGCTAAATGCACCCTGATTTATTTGTCCATCCAGGGAACTGGCCATATTTTTTCTAAAACTCCAAAGGGCAGTTTTTGTGCTCGTGTTGCCTATGGACATGGCCTGGGAGACAAACATCCGATTCTGTTAGAGGCTATTCTAATTATTTTGGGCCACTGGGGAATCTCAACAAAAAATGTTTTAGTACACGTGAGCACATACATATCTGACTATATGTACATGGGCATATGCACATCTTTCTTATGTTTATACATGTGTTTATGCATGCAGGTATATTTGCTGATACATAGCAATAGACACCTAAAAACATGGCACAAGAAATCAAAACAGACTACTCACTCTCCAAATAATGCTTATAAAGTCAGGTAGGTATATGTGTGATGTTTTGTTTTTTAAGTCCCTGCATCAAACTACATCACCTCTTGCATTTTCATCCTAAGGTATTTCATAACATCCTGTAAAAAACTGCTTCCTTCTGTTCTTTAATCTTGCAAAATGCTCACTGACTTTGCTGTTAGAGTCTGGAACAATTTAAACCTTTAGCATTGCAGTTACCAAAGATATCTCCCTACCGACCACACTGAAGGCAGTATGGCATGGTACAAAGCATCCTAAACCGTGAGCCAAAGGATGTGGGTTTAAAGCACTCCACTCATTACAAATCCAGGCAGGGCCCTTCACACCCCAAAGTCTATTTGCTTATTTGTAAAATAGGACTAGTAACCTTTAACCTGTCTTCCCCATGGGAGTTTTAAAAGAGTATCTGGAAATGGGCTTTGTAAATTCTGAAGTACCACACAGAGGAAAGGATGGGTGTCATTATCGCTACAATTGTTAAAGTATGTCTGACGACTATGAAGCAGCTCCAGCGATGAGCTCTTTGGTGCAGAGAGATGGGAAGGAAGTCCAGGATTCCAACACACACCTGCCTTGTGACTTCACTCAGGAAATTCAGGGTGGACATTTAAAGTGCTCCCCTGGAATTACATTGGCTTCAAAGGAGGTCAAAGTCAAGATGTAACAGAAATCTTTATTCTAATTTGTTCTGAAATGTGGGTTTTCAATCATCATGATTCCTTAAATTAGAATGGATCTGTAAAAATAGATACATGCAAACATTTTTCCCTAAAATTTTTTTCATATAAGAGTATGCAGCCTGCTATGTAATGTCACACATTAAAATAACATTGGCATAGAATGGGAGTAAAATCCTTTCTCTGGAAATAAGCATATGTTATTAAAATTACATATCATTTGTAGCCAACTAGTAGAAAAGAACCCACACGGCAGTTTAAGTTTAAGTTTAGGGTTGACTTGAAGTACTGTGACATAGGGCACAGGACTGTGAAGCAAGAGAATTGGGTCCTACTTCCAGATATGCCAGTAATTAACCTGATAACTTGAATAATGTGTTGACTTCCATGAGCCTTAATTTCTTCATATGCAAAATGGATTAGCACCACATACCTACTTCCCTGTTACATAAGGTTCTTAGGGGAATCAAATGAAAGTATATATAAAAGTGTCTCTGTAAACTGTGAACTGGTGTAGTGAAATAAAGAATTAAGAAAATGAGCTTTATATGAAAGTATTTATAGTATTATATAGCTGTTTACCAGCTTATCATATACATAACCCATAGAGATGTGATGGCAATTCTGTTTTTTATATATTAGCCCTAATCATGAGGTCATAATAACGTTGACCTTAATAAACCAGCTAAAGGAAAGTTAAACATACTCTTCATCCATCATTGCTCTGCAGAGTTTTAGAAGACTGCTCTTTACCCCCCAACTCATACAAACGTTAGGAGCTCTGACAAAGTTGCATATCGAGCGAGTCATAAAAATTGCTATTATAAAAATAATAACAAGAATGTGAACAAGACCTTTGAATATTAAAAATATCCTATAAAATGTATTTACAGAATAATAGTTAAGAATACAATAGCATGGCTGAATCTACAGGGTATTGTGCTAAGCAAAATCAGAGAAAGACAAATACCATGATTTCACTTATATGAACAAATGAACAAAACAGAAACAGACTCATAGATACAAGGAACAGACTAATGGTTGCCAGAGGGGAGGGAGTTAGGGGACTGTGCAAAAGGTGAAGGAATCGAGAAGTACAGATTGGTAGTTACAAAATAGTCATGGAGATGCAAAGTACAGCATAGGAATTAGAGTAGATACTATTGTCATAACTATGGATGGTGCATGGGTACTAGAAATGTTGGGGGATAGTTTAAAGTATATGATTTAAAGTATATGATTGTCTAACCACTATGCTGAATACCTGAAACTAATACAAAATAATATTGAACATAACCTGTTAATTGAAAAAAAAATTATAGAATACAATAGCAGATAATGTAGAAAATGATGTCCTTGAAAACTCAATGTGTCTGCTAAATGCAGCAAAAGTAACTCTTAGAGAAAAAGTAACAATGTTATTCATCTCATTTTTTAAAAATTTAAAGAATATCATCTGAATGTTTTAGAGGATAAAAAGAAAACCCAAACAAAAATGAGAAAAGGGAAAAACAAAATTAAATAAGCATATTAGAAAATTGAACAGACATGTAAGTGAAAAATAAAACCATAAACTGACTTACTAAAAACGGAGAAACCAATAGAAAAAATTTAACCTGGAGCAAAATGCAAATAAATTAAATTGAAGTGAGAAAGAATACATACTAGTAATCAAAATATAAAATAAAATGAGTGAATAGACAGTTGTGTGAAAATGAATTTAATCTAAAGAATATTTTTTTTACATAATATGATAAAGACAAATGGAGACAATATCAAAGAAAGGAGAGGGATTATATAAATCTATTGATAAATTAGCTTAAATGATCAGGGAATAATATCAATGTATCATAAGCCTTTATTATTATTATTATTTTAGAGAGGGAGAAAGGAAGGGGGAGAGTGGGGAGGAAAATCTATGTGAAAGAAAAATATTGATCCTGTATATGCCCTGACTGGGGATCAAACCAGCAACCTAGGTATGTACCTTGACCAGGAATTGAACCCACAACCTTCTGGTGCACAGGATGATGTGCCAACCAACTGAGCCACACCAGCCAGGGCTATCATAAACCATTTTCAAAAATTGCAAAAATGTTAAAACTATAAGTAAACTATGATCTTGGTGATAAAATATAATAATGATAATACAAAAAATAATATACATATAAAAGTGTTAAACAAAATTATTAGCAGACAGAATTCAGCCATTTACTAAAAACCAAATACACCACAACAAGTGGTATTTGTCACATAATTTAAGAAATATTCAATATAATAAAAATTATCAAAACAATATACCACATTAATAGTATAAATAATAAAAATCATGTTTAAATATATGCCCAATGGGTTTTCAAGAAACATCAGAACTTATTTATAAGTTTTAAACAGAAAATTGTAGTAATACAATGATATTTCATTTTAACTCCACAAAAAAAATGTTATTAATTACTGTGGAAAGATATTCAATACAAAGGAGTATCTACTTAAAACCATGAGCTAGCATTCTACGTAATTGAAAAAAATATAAGATATGTTCTCATTAACAACAGAAACAAAATTTAGCACTGTTTACTAATTAATAGTAGTGCTGAAAAGAGTTGGGGCATGCCCGGCCAGCATGGCTCAGTGGTTGAGCATCGACCTATGAACCAGGTTACAGTTTGATTCCAGGTTGGGCACATGCCCAGGTTGTGTGTTCGATCGCCAGAGTGGGGTGTGCTGAAGACAGCTGATCAATGATGCTCTCTCATCATTGATGTTTCTATCTCTCTCTCCTTCTCCCTTCCTCTCTGAAATCAATAAAAATATTTTTAAAAGTGTTGGGGCCAACAAGAAGCTAACCTAAACATATAAAAGTAAAATCTGGTGAATGAGATATCCATAAGGGGCTTTGATAAGCTCCAACATATTTCTGAAATCCAGAAAGCCATGTATATGTGCCCAGGAAAGACCTAAGACCTGAGAGGGTTCTAACTTATCACCTCTGAACTTGAGGCTCTGTGCTTATAGGAGGTGAAGGCTAAGGCAAAGTATTTAGCTGCCTTTCTGAGTGTTGAAGGTATGGCCAATACTTAAACAGAGTCTTTCAGCAAAGGCTTAAAAAATTATTGGCAGAACATTTAAGGAAATATTTGTCCAAAAATTAGCTGGTCATTAAGCTAGCTAAGCAAAGACTTCAATGGCCACATGTAACAGAATACAGACTTAGTTCAGGAGCGTCACTAAACTAGCAAACAGCAACAACCAAAAACAACAACAAACCCTTAGGAAAGGAAGGATTTGATTTCCAGAGTTGCAACATTATATTATTTTAAATATCTAGTTTCTAACAAAAAAAGAAAATAATACATGCAAAAAAAGTATGATCCATATACGGGGGGGGGGGGGAGCAGTCCATAGAAACTGTCTGGAGAAAGCCCAGATTTTGGTCTTTTTGGACAAAGACTTCACATTAACTACTATCAATATATTCAAAGAACTAAAGGGCTCTCTGGAGAATACAAGTAAATACAATTTTTTAAGAAACAAATAAAAATTCTGGCATTAAAAATGTAAAATAACTACTATAAATCAGAGACTAGAAAAAAATATATTTACAAAGTACTTGTATTTAAAACAGAAATACAAGTATATTGAAATATAAGTACATAAATACAAGTATATTAGGATTAATAAATACAAGTATTTATATAGATACAATATATGATAAAGGACTTGAATCTAGAATATTTAAAGAATACTCAAAATTTACTAATAAGACTATAAACAAACTAATTTTAAAAATGGACAAAGATTTGAACAATTAAAGAAAATGGAGTAAAAATAAGCACACAAAAAGGTGCTCAACATAGTTAGTCATTAGCGAAATACTCATCAAGACCACAGTGAAATACCATTCCTTACCTATGAGAATGATAAATTAAATAAATTAAATACACTGACCAGATCAAGTGTTGGTGAGTATGTGGAGGAACTGGAACTCTCACGTATCCAGCTGATTGGAATATAAAATGGTCCAAACACTTTGGAAAACAGTTTGGCAGTTTCTCATTCAACATTATGTATCGTGTGTGCGTGCATGTGTGCACATGTGTGTAAAAATCTAAATCTATGCTTCATATACTAAAGTTTATTGATTTTTACTACCATATAGTATTCCATGATATCTATCCAGTAGATCTCTTTTAACCATTCTCTGCAGAAAGAAAGCCATGCTTACCTTCAACGTTCTAACCCTCACTTAATCATCCCTTTTTATCTTTATAGGAATTTATATCCGAAAGTAAGATTGCTGGGCCATCAGACATATGCGCACTAAACACTGTTATATTGCTTTTCAGAATGGCTGACAAGGATAAATTCCAATCGGTAGTGCACATGTGTTTCCATTTCCCTTCTCTTTGATAACTGCCAAATAGTGATCTTTTAATTACATATTTCTTTCTATGTTTCTTACTTGGCATACTAAAGGGAGATATTTTTTATCTCCACCTGTGCACTTATTTATTTAACCAGTATGGGCTCATGGATTTCTATTTTGTTCAAGGGATTATCATCAATCAAAGTCATTATTTTGATGCTCAAATTGCCTTAGAATGGGAGTCTATTCAAGCTGGTACCTGTGTCCTTTTTAGACTTCTTAAGAGCAGCTTTAGATTTACAGAAAAATTTCACAGAAAGTACAGAGAGTTCCCACAAACCCTTCTCCACACAGTTTCTCCCTTGAGGTCAGATAATTAATTACATTCACCCTCAAATCCCCAGCATCTAGTACAGTAGTTGACACACAGTAAGTACTCACTATATATCTGAAAAATAAAAAAATAATCAATTAATAAATACAATCTGAGATAAGATACCAGTGATCAAGTTTTTGGGGATTATGAATATCCTATTAAACCATGAAAGTATTGAGCACATTCTCAGAAATAGGATTTTTCCAGTCTATTGTTGCCAACATGTGCCCTCATATAGGCTTTATATCTGAACAGCAAACTTCATACTCTGTGCTTGGAGATATCATCCAGCCTGACAACCCTCAAATACTTCTTCTCTTTAATCACAGAGGAAAAGAGAATGTTTCGAGCCATTTACCTGTTCCCTGGAAATATACCCTATGCATGTCACAAGCCCTAATTTCTTCACAAGACAAAATCAATTGATCATAGAGCCTCAGAGTTCGAATTATAAGAAATTTTTGCACTCACCATTTTATAAATGGAACATCTGCAGCCTAAAAAGGTGACATTACTTCCCCAAGGTCATAAAGCAAATTAGCAGCAGGGCTAACCCAAGTCTGTTGATCCCTCATCTTACCAAATATTCCTAAAGTGATAAAATTAATTCATCCACCCATACATAAGCCTTGCAACCAATGGTTCATTTACAGATTGTTCCAGAATCATTGTTGATAATTATTACTAAACATGAATAGGTTTAGATACTAAATTGTAAAATAACAGACAACCCTCCCCCCCCCCGCACACACACACATGCAATTATTGCTACTGATATAAAACTAAGTGACATGGTTGACCAGTGTCCTACCTAACCAATAAGTTCCTTTGGTTTGTTTTTATTGCGTGTATGTGCGTGTTTGGTTTTCTTCCTTCAATTTCTATTAGCATTACACAAAAAGGGAAGTTGGAATGTGAAAGCTCTTGTTGCACAGACATGTGACTTGTCTAAATGGCATTAAAATTGTTCAGACATTGAAATGAAAGCAAATGTGTGTGTACCTATCACACTACGTAAGGAAACCAATGTAGGCTGAGTTGCATGTCACCAAATGCCCCCCATGTGACATACAGGGAAAATGACATAATCCAAGTATTCGGCAAAAGCAGCCCACAGTAACAAATGCATCATTTCTGAAGAGGAAGAGAGAGCAGATGGCAAAGCAAGCAGTTGTAGAACAGCCAGCTTCCCCCTCCACACCTCCAAAACAAAATTTCGTTCCCTGTGTCTCATCTTCGGACCTGGGGAAACTTAGGCTAAACACTCAAGTGCCACATTAGCAGAGGCATGGCAGGAGTCCTAGGTCATGGTAACCTGGGCTTGATCCAAAGGACCTAACTTCATAGCTAGATTCTGCTTCTTACCTTCCATGCTACCTTAAACAGTTACTTAATTTCTTTAAATTTTATTTTCTCATCTATAATGAAGGATTAGTACAACTCTATAATGTTAAAGGACACATTGAAATGAAAGTTGCTTCATGAACTACAAAGTACTCAGCAAATGTTAAAGTTCTTTAATTAAAAAATAACAGATTAGTTTAAACTAATAGTTAAGAGCCAACCTGAAACCTAATAGCATATGTTGTACACAGTGTTCAGACCAAGCTGATCAGAGCTTCGTTGTTCCTTGTCAAGAATGGTCCCTGAATTTTGTCTGTCTCTGTGTTAAAAAGTCACCATGACTTTATTCCTATCACAAAAGTGGGCTAAATCTATTTCATTCATTACTCATTCAATAAACATTTGCTGAGCATCAATTCTAAGCCGTGCATTAGCTAAGGGACAAGAAATATAGTAGCTGAAGCTTTGTGGCTGCTAAATTTTTTTTTAAGATAATTATCTCTTTTTCTTAGTTGCTATTGCTTAAAGGGCAGGCATACTAGAAAACAAAGTAAATATTTAATGACATCAAGAAAGTGATAGACATTTCTGGATGATTTGTATGTAAGAAATAATAATGACTTACACTCCTAGCATTTTCTTAAAAAGTGATTTTATAGATGCTAACTCCGTGGTCGGCAAACTGTGACTCGCGAGCCACATGCGGCTCTTTGGCCCCTTGAGTGTGGCTCTTCCTAAGCCTTAGGAGTACCCTAATTAAGTTAATAACAATGTACCTACCCATATAGTTTAAGTTTAAAAAATTTGGCTCTCAAAAGAAATTTCAATCGTTGTACTGTTGATAGTTGGCTCTGTTGACTGATGAGTTTGCCGATCGCTGGCCTAGTGTATTTTGCTGAGGCAGAGTCCCAGGACTCTACAGTCCTCAACCTCATACATGGTAGAAAGGCAGGTAAAACAGGCATTAGGAAAACCATCAAAATGATGCTAAGTGATTTCAATAATCGCTTTTGCTATTGTTTTAATCCCGCATAATACATTTACTTGTTCCTTCACTGATATTCTGTTAACTACAGAAAAAACTCCCAAACGATGAAACTAGACCAAAATAGAACACTACTAATTGGCAGATCAATAAAGTACTCCATTCTGTTTGCATAAATAGATATTTTTGATGGCAATCCTTTGCTTTGATGGCAACCAAAATAGATTAACTGGATCTTTAATGGATGTATATAGACACTATGCCCCAAGATGGTCATTCGTGTATTCAGGCAGATGGTAGAAATGGAAGAAGGGAGGGAAGAAGGGAAAGTGGCTGTTGCAAGTGGGTGCCACACTGGGCACGTGATATATTTTAACTCTTCGAAGCTTCATAATAACCTTAGGTTAAATTTTACAAACGAGGACACAGAGGCTCAGCTAAGACCCAGTCTCATCTCCTTGCCCCACCACCTCCCATTATCTTTGAAATGATCTAATGTGTAAGGGCCAAGGCACAGATGTGTTATGGAAGAGCACCTAGGCTCCCGATTCACCTTGGAGAGGCCAACACTCAAGTGTCATGATTCAGGAATTGGGTGTGCTGTCAAGGTCACAGATTGCACACTTGAGATACTTTAGCCTGGGAACAGAGTGGTCCCGGAGAAAGGTAAGAACTAAGGGCAGAGCTTTAAAACATATAAATTTGGTGTGGCTCGGTGGCTGAGCGTCAACCTATGAATCAGGAGGTCATGGTTCAATGCCTGATCAGGGCATATGCCTGGGTTGCATGCTCAATCCCCAGTGTGGGGCATGCAGGAGGCAGCTGATCAATGATTCTCTCTCATCATTGATGTTTCTATCCCTCTCCATCTCCCTTCCTCTCTGAAATCAATACAAATACATTTTTTAAAAACACAAATTTGGAGGGTGGGGAGGCAGAGAGGGAAATGCAAGATGGGAAAGAACTAGAAAAGTACAAATCCATAGAAGTCAAGTATGTGTTAAGAAAGGATGGGTGGTCAAAAGCTACAGCAACCAATAAAAAAAGGGGCTAAGAAATGACCTCAGGACTTGGGATAAAATCTTAAAACAAGAATGTCAGTAAAATGGGTGGCATTAACTTTACTTTTTAAATGACTGTAAAACATGATAATGCATTTTAGGATAGAAAATTGGTAGGTCCCAGAGGGCAAAGGTATCACCATAATTCCACCCTGATGTGATTAACTTTTTAAAAGAATATTTCAGCATATTTTCTTCAAACCTTATGAGAACTTTACACAACTGAAATCATACCAAATATGTAATTTTGTGTGCCAATTATTTAATATGACATGATTATGAATATTTGCCCAGATCCTTAAAAACTCCTATTACTGCTTAATCTTGCATTCTACTGAACCATGGATACCAAGGGTAAGGTCAATGTTTTATTCTTTTTCTGTATATTTCCATAGAACACAGCCAGTTATTTAGATATTTAAAAAATATATTCAAAAAATATTTATTGAGTGGAATGTGAACACCAGTACACTCTCATCTCCCCTCCATTTACCAATCCTCTGAAGCCCTGTGTCAGTGGCTCACTCTATGGTACATTGTGTCTGCTCTCAGGATGTGTTACTTTGCCTGTTTCAGATATGTATGCTACCCTAACTAGATAATGTGTTTTTATGAGAAATAAGTCCATATCTTCATTCCTCTTATATCCTTTGCTTTCCAACTTAAACAACAGTGCCCACCATAGTGTCCCTTCCATAGAAGACAATTTAACCTCATTAAGTTAAATTATATCTATAAAAATTCAAAGAACCACCATACTTCTCTTAGCACCAAGAGAGCCTTCATTTTCTCCCAAGTTTCAGTCCTTAATTTCAAATCCTCTTTATGCTTTTTCTCCCCTTCTCTTCCCCTTACAGTAGACTGAAACTATATAGGGGGGGGGTGTATGTATGTGTGTGTGTGTGTGTGTGTGTGTGTGTGTGTAAGAGAGAGAGAGAGAGAGAGAGAGAGAGAGAGAGAGAGAGAGAACTGGAAAAATTTTGTAGCCATGGAATATCATCTTTCTTTCCTTGAACTCTTGACAGGTCATCAAGCAGAATAATTCAAACTTGAGCTGAATTAAAAGAAGTAAAGTATCCAGAACTAGGAAGAAAACATCATGCTCTGCTCTGTGATATTCAGTAATCCTAGGAATACTGTGTTCAGTTCAAAAGACAAACACTATAAAAGAAAACTAGGAGGAGAATAACATCAAAGTGAAATGCCCAAGAAGGTGACAAGTCTCAAAAACATGAGTGATATTAAGGGAGCTATTTTCATGTAGGGGATGGATTAGATGACATAGGGGGTCTTGTAAGTCATAGAAAGTTTTTGACTTTTCTCTGAAAGAGCAGGAAAATAGGTTTTGAGCTGAAGAGTGATTTAATTTGGGTTTCTGGAGGAACATTTTGTTGAGAATCTACACTAATAAAAAAGAAAGATGCAAATTGACCGTACCTTCACAACACCCACCAGCCAATCAGGAGTGAGTATGCAAATTAACCCAACAAAGATGGTGGGTTAATTTGCATGCACAGGCACCGAGCGGCTGGGGCGGGGAGTTCCGCATCATCCCAGCTGCTCCGGGCCTCGGGGAAGCGTGGGATGGCAGAAAGGCAGCTCCGGGCCCCAAGGAAGGCAGAAAGATGGTTCCGGGCTGGAGCTAAGGCAGTGCCGGCAGCCAGGAGAAGGAAGGCCCATTCTTGCACGAATCTTCATGCATCAGGCCTCTAGTAGATTATAAAGTGGTAAGAGTGGAAGTAGGAAAATCAAGTAGGAGGCTACTGCAAAAATCCAGAATCTATGAATCCAAAGAGTAGAGCATCCATTGTGTGGAAGTCATAGGTGGACATATAGTATGGGTTGACTCAGAAGGCAATGAGCTCTCTGCCATCAGAGGTGTACAAGTACAAACCACTTGGCAAGGACATTGAAGAGCTGAGCCTTCTAACCAAAAGATCATTTCCAAGCCTTACCTACAACCTACCCATACCCTCATATAAGCCTAATAACTCTACAACCATGCTCACAATTTATGTTTTATTATAAAAGCACTAGAGGCCCAGTGCATGAAATTCAGGGGGGGTGGGGTGTCCCTCAGCCCGGCTTGCCCCCTCTAGCAATCCAGGACCCCTTGGGGGATGTCCAACTGCCGGCAGTTGGATATCCCTCTCACAATCTGGGACCACTGGTTCCTAACCACTTGCCTGCCTGCCTGCCTGCCTGATCTCCCCTAACCACTTGCCTGTCTGCCTGATCACCCCTAACCACTCACCTGCCTGCCTGATCACCCCTAACTGCCTCTGCCTGCCTGCCTGATCACCCCTAACCACACTACCTGCCTGCCTGATGCCCCTAACTGCTCGCCTGCCTGTCTGATCTCCCCTAACCAGTCACCAGCCTGCCTGATGCCCCAAACCACTCTGCCTACCTGCCTGACCACCCCTAACCGCTCACCTGCCTGCCTGATCGCCTGTAACCACTCACCTGCCTGCCTGACCGCCCCTAGCTGCCTTGGCCTCAGCCCCCACCACCGCGGCTTCATCCAGAATGACATCTGGAAGATTGTTTGGCTATCCGGTCTAATTAGCATATTACACTTTTATTATTATAGATTATTATAGATAATAATTCACTGTAAAAAATCAGGAATTGGGGATCTAGTTAAGTCAAAAGGAAAGAAATAAAAATACAGTTCTAACATCCAGAGGTATTCACTGATAGGACCTTGGCATATATTGTCCCATTACATTTTCTTGGCACCTATATCATTAAATAGATAGAAAACATGGGGGTTTTTTCTAACTAAATAAGATTACTATCTTTATGGTATTTTATAACCTTTTAAAATTCAATGTACGATGAATATATGCCCCTGTCAATTTATACTAACTTCCAGAATCAGACATCCCCTAGAATAGCCCCTATAACAGCTGTGAAGTAATGGGTAATGCTGACAGGATACACTGAGTGTTTGGAGATTTAAATGATAGGATTATGTCTTCCTCATGCATGTCTCCACCTATCTTTAAGAGGGATATTTTGAACCATCTCCCATTATGACATTTCACAGTCCTCTCCCAGTTTCAGCACCCTACCCTCCATCATTATAACAAGCTATATCCCATGTCAAGTGACAAGAAAATAATCATGAGAGAGTGAAGGAACACCCATCATCCTAATTGAGCCTCAGAGGTGTCATCTTACTTTTCCCTTGTTACCTCTGGGCATCTTATGATATTACAGCAGTCATCCATCCCATGAGCACTTAAAAGTTTCCAAATGACTGTGAGCTTTATTCATCACCTTAGCACCAATGGTAACACCTTGATATTTTCTCAGATACAATATCTGTAGAGTATTTCAACAACAAATATTTGTTGAGTTTCTACTATGTACCAGGCAATGTTCTCAACATTTGGAAAAAAAGCAATGAACAAAAGAAGAAAAATCTCTGTTCTGGTAGAGCTTTTATTCTTGTTGGAGAAATAAGACAATAAAAAAATTAAGCATGTTTGATGATGATAGCTGCTATGGAGGGGAAGAAAGCTAGCAAGAGGCCTAAGTAGTGACATGAAGCTTGAAGACAGGCATTGTGTTTTTAAATATTGTCAGGAAAGTCCTTGACACAGAAGGTGGCTTTAGAATGCAGACTGAAGTAGGGGAGGAAGGAACCATGACGGTAAGAGGGGAAGAAAATTCTAGGCAGTAGCCTAAGGCAGGAAAGTACTTGGGCATGTTCTAGGGACAGCATGGAGGTCAATGTGGGTGGACAAGAGGGAGGAGAAAAGTAATAAAAGATGAAGTCAGAAAAGGTGGCCAGAGGCAAGATCACATAGGGCCTTATATATCCTGGAAAGTCTTGAACTTTTCTCTGGGGAGATGGAAACCCGTGGTGAGTACTGAGCAGGGAAGAGGGACATGACATAACTTGGTTTTGGGGAGGATTACCTCGTTGGGAATAGAGTGTAGAGGGCAAGAGTAGAAGCAGGAGGACCAAGTAGGAAGCTGGAACAATCCAGGAAAGTGACTTGGAGCAGAGGGCAGCAATGTGGGTGGGAAGACGCACTCAGATTCTGCATAGATTTTGAAGATGCAATGTCAGGTGACTACTTTGATATGAGGTGTGAGGAAAAAAGGAGAGTCAAGGATGCCACCAAAGTTTCTGTCCCTGGAAACAGAAAGAACTGAGTTATAGTTTACTTAAAAGGGAGCACTGTGGAAAAAGCAGGTGTGCAGTGGGGGCAATTAAGAACTCAGGTTTGGATATTTGAGTTGATTAGCCATCAAAGTGCAAATATTAACTAAATAGCTGAACATATTAGTCTGAGTCTTGGAGAGAAGTCCACGTTAGCAATTAGGGAGTTACCAGCACATAGATGGTATTAAGACTAGAACAGATTACCAAGGTAGCAAATGTAGAAAGAAAATAAATAGGTAGCCTGTGAAGTCAACACTCCTTTTAGCAGAATGTCTGTGGGCAGTCTTCATCTGATTTTTTTTTCAAGATTCTAATATCTAGACACCCCCTTGGTTCTTATTCTGGCTTTAGACCTTAGATTTGGGTTTTCAGGATCTCCTCCCCCGACACCCCCTCATTATGTTGCTCCAGGGTCTCATCCCGTCCCTGACCTTGCTTAACTTTGCTGACCCAATCCCCATTCCAGATTTGGTGCAATCATATTCCTTTTATCAATCCGGCACACCTCAGGAGTTTGCCTCATTCAGGCCCCAAGAGCACAAAGAAAGAAAATCCACCCATCTAAGCACTCTCACCCTGGGACGGGGGAGAGGTTGTTGGGGACCACCTGTCCTGGATGCTCATCTTCCAAGGACCCCCTCTGAAAGCTGTCCACCACTAAAGCCTTCCTTTATTCTGGCCCACGAAGAAACTAGTTTTCCTCACTCTCCTGACCCTGATCGACCTCAGTGACCTGGGACAAGAATAAGAAGAAAGAGTGGAACCTCAATAGTGACCTCACCTGAGATTCACAATATGAAGTACAAATTTATACAATCCTATCATGTGCCCTTGAGAACTAAGAAAAGCTTCCACTTTTAGATGAAAGGTTTTACTCTCCCTAAAAAACAATGCTTATTGAGAGAAATGAAAAGAAGGGTGGTTGTTTTAAATCAGTATGACTAATGTTAAAAAACAGCTGGTAAGGAATACTAGGTAATCACATACACACAAGCTACCAATTGGGAACACATCAGTGTTATACCTACCATAATTTAGTCCTCCCTTCTCCTTGTAGTCATTCAGAGTGGCAGCTGCGATCTTGGGCTTTGCACATTAGAGGCCATTAGGAAAAGCAACATGATTCATCATCTTCTGCTTACGTTATTTTAACTTAGTCATCTGGGGGCAGATCTTCTGAGGCACCAACAATAGTCTGAGACTAGATTGATTTTCTTCCTTAAATAACTTGTGAATTTTTTTAAACTGTTGAAATTTTTTGCCATTTCAAATAAAGATGCTTAAAATCTTAGAGTTAGAAGGGAACTTAAAGGTCACCTAAAACAATCTTTCACCCTCATGAGGCTATCTATATATATAAAAGCCTAAGCGACCATCAGACTGTTCAACCATTCACCTGGTAGCTATGATGCACAATGACCACCAGGGGACAGACTTTCCAACCAGTAGAGGAGGGAGCCCAATTCCTTGTGGAATCAGCCGTGGGTTAGGTTGCTGCTGGGGCACTATCGGCCCTGAATCTGCTTCACCCACAACCCGGACCCAGAGAGGAGGGAGCCCAATTCCAGGGTTCATCACCCGAGAACCACCTTCTCACAATCCAGGATTCCTTGGGGGATGACCAAGGGACCCCACTGGTGCAAGAATCCGTGCACCGGTCTCTAGTCCTCTAGAACATTCCTGCCATTTAGTTTTTCAGCTAGCTCTCATTTTCAGAACATTTTCATTAATGTATTCCTATATAATCAATCAACAATTTCTCATATTTCCTTCTGGATTAATCCAGGAATAAATTATTTTCTTATCCACACAATACCTCTTCAACAGAGGCAGATTTTTTTTTGTTTTGTCTTCTCATATACAGAATAAACATTTGTGGTTTCTCTAAAATGTCCTTTAGAATTCTCAGTATCCCAGATACTCCCCTTTGAATGGATTTCTCTCTTGGAAAAATGGTGCGAAACTTTAACATGAGGCTGCAGATGTGATCTGGCCAGAGCAGAGTTCACCGGGACTCAGTGGACACAATGCTTCAACGGGTGAGAATTTACCTTTCTTGGAAGCCGTGTCACACTGTTGACCCATTGAGTTTGCAGTCACACAAGCTCCTGGGGTTCTTTTCAAATAGTCTGCATTGCTTTCAGGGTGTCCCTGGTTCTATAACACAAGGATTTGCTTTTTAACCTAAATCCTGCATTGCTTTCAGGGTGTCCCCCCAAAATGTATACACACACTTTGAATAATTATAAAGGCAGTGTTTATTAAAATACATTTTATTTTCAAAATTGAGCTACCAGCTGTTAAAGTGTGTAATCATTTTTGGGTGACACCCTGTATTTACAACTACCAAATTTTAGCTTGTAGCCTTTGACCCAACATTTCAGGTATTAAGACAATTTAACGATATCCACTGTCCCCCAAATTCATTCTCCAAAAATATGAGGAGTGTCTTCAATTGCTTTATCTTTGGTGACAGTTCTAGATATCCAAGGATAGAACCAGAGCAGTAGAGACATGAGTCCTTTAATCAATGACCTTGAATAAATCAGCTGTCGAACTAGGGGCCAGTGGTAAAAGTATTCCCTGACTACCAGAGAGTTGCTTATCTTGATGGCATTCTCAAGACCCCTAGCCCCCAACTGCCCATAGGTGTTTTTTGCATGACAGTGCTTTTGCCTACACCAAGAAGCAACCTTTGAAACTCACCACTGCATTCCATGTAAGGATGTCCTGAGAAGATGGTTTCCTATATGACATATGTCCTCTTTACAAGAACCCACAGAAGATTCTCTCTACTCTCAGTACTGTTTTTCTTTTTCATAGACACTTTTATTTATGATGTTTCCTCTTTGCTTGCACTGTTAAAAAGCCCACAGCAAAATTTCTAAACCACATCTAGAAAGTGTATGGAACAAAGAGTATAGAATAAAAAAAAATCTCATGACACAAATTTTATGGACCCATCACACACTCGTGGTTTTGTCTAATTCTCCCTAACCGCCGTGTTTTAGCTTTACCTTAATTTACTCACTTTTTTGCCTCATTTTATTGAATTTTAGGATTGTTAGAGCCATCAAAAATCTTTTTAGAACAAAGATAAAGATGAGCCTGGCTGTCATGGCTCAGTGGTTGGGCATCGACCTATGAACCAGGAGGTCAGGGTTCGATTCCCAGTCAGGGCACGTGCCTGGGTTGCGGGCTCGACCCCCATTGGTGGGGGTGGGGAGTGGTGGTGCAGGAGGCAGTCAAAGGATGATTCTCTCATTGATGTTTCTATCTCCCTCCCTCTCCCTTCTTCTCTGAAATCAATTATATATATATATTTTAAAGATGCAAGAGTGACAGATAATCCAGGCCACATTTCTCTAAGTATTTTACCCACAAGGATATCATGAGAATTTTGTTAGATGCTTTGCTACATCGAAACACACTATGTCTACAAAATTCATGTGTTCCACAGGACTTACAATCATTGAAAAGGGAAAAAAGAAAAAAAAGAAATGTCCTGATCCTGGTGAATTCACCCTAGCTCCCAACAATCACTGCTCTCTTTTCTAAATGCTTACAAATCATAAGCAGGGTTGCATTTTTAGAATTTTTCCAGGGATTGTCATCAAGCTGGCAACTCTCATTTGGTGGGGTGGGGGTGGGGGTGCATATTTTCTTCTTCCTTTAGAAATTGGAATATTTGCTTATTCCAGTTTTTCTGGAATTCCTCCTATCCTCCATGTCTTTTCAAAGATCACTGAGAATAGCTGTGAATCCTTAACTGCCAGTTCTCTCAGTCTCCTGGGGCAAATAATAAATGCAGTGAACTTTATATTTAAGTCCAAGAAAAATTAGGCATCATTGTTTTGAGAATGAGGTTTCAAGTATGTTGCAAGCTGTTAGAGTGTTTAAATTACAATAATTAGTATTTTGTGCAAGTAATTTTATCCCAATTATAAACCTCAAAAGAGATAAGTAAGAGATATTAAGGAATAAAAATGTGTTGAGTACTTACTATGCACAGGTACCATGCTAGGTGGTTTATATATTAGTTCATATTCATAATAGTGTTATGATTTTAGTTATTGTCCATTTTACAGATGAGAAAACAAGGTTTCAGAGAGGGTAAGTAGCTGCCCAAGATCACAGAAATTGCAAGGCTGGATCTTAAACTCAAAGCTCATGCTTTCCCCCTCATATCAGACATGAAATTGGGAGAAGTAATGTAAAAGGGTTGGCCAATTATAACCTTTATCTGCTTGGAAGATGCCAGCCATGAGGTTTGTGCCTTCCTTGGTAATCTTGTCCCTTCAGCACAAAAGTCATGCCTACAGCTGAGAAGACCTACATGAAAGAATTCTGTGTCCCTACGAAAAGAAAATATTCTTTCACCCTGGTACTAAGATCTTGCAATGTGGTTCATACCAAAGACTGAGGAAGAAACTCTTAGTGAGAGCTAAGCCCACATACCAAAGTATGAGAAAATAAGACAATGTCCTTACAGCACAATGAAGAAAAGAGGGGGAAAAACTATTTAAAATTAGATCAGGCAATGACAGATTATGTTAAAGCTTAGTTAAGATAAAGGTATCTAGCCTGGCCGGAGGTCATGGTTAGATCCCTGGTCAGGGCACATGCCTTGGTGGCGTGCAGGAAGCGGCCGATTGATGTTTCTCTCTCATCATTGACGTTTCTATCTCTTGCTCCCTCTTCCTTCCTCTCTGAAATCAATAAAAACATATTTTTAGAGAGATAAAGGTATCTAGACTTAGCTGCTTATGTTTCTTTAAATCTGCTTTAAATTGCAGTGGAAGCCACTGGAGTAGGGCCTTTAGGAGAGGCTGATCCAAAAGGCTGGGGTAACTTCTAGATATTTCTCCTTTCATAATTCTCTCTCACTAACCTTGGTGCCCAACTCCAGGTGAAAAGTTTGGGCCACTGATTTTGTACAGTATGCTGTCCCAGCCTCTATGAATAAAGCAAAGAACTTATGTCTTCTAAAAGTGAGACTGGTAAATAATTAATATATAGTAGAGTATATAATCTTCTGTAGAAGTAACTCATCTTAGGAAAAAGTTTATAAATGTGTTGCTAAGAAGAGTGTGGTTCTCAAGTCTCTATTAACACCAGAGTATTTCCCAAATTCTTTCAAGACAACTACAATTTATTTCTAGGAGGACATGACTACAGTCAGTGCAATGGAGTTTGTAAAGGTGGTGATATATCTGATTTTTTTACTTACCTTGCTCAAGGCTACTTCTGATAAGTGATAAAAGAGTGAACTTTTATAGGAAACATTTATCAATTGTTATCCAGCATATACAAGGAAGAGGGTGTTTCTATTGTATACGAGCAATATTGATTCCTTACATAGAACCATACTTACAAGAAAAAGGGCAATCTAATCAAATGATTCTGCCTAATGGAAACAGCCCCTTAAAGCATGCAACTATCTGTTCCATTTTGTCCCTGCTCTTGTATTCTCACTATATTCATTATATTGTCTGCACCCAATCAGATCCAAGCCTGGTGCAACTTCAGGAGCCCCATCCCACTGGCTATTGTCCCTATTAAACCCTATTACATGTCATTCAGCCCCTAACCCTAGAACCTGGTACCTTACATCACCATTACCTGGTAGAAGTTGCCACTACAAAAGCAAGTCTTTTGAGTATCTACAATGTATCAGCAGGCACTGAGTAGAACTAGACTTGAAACCCAGATATGTCAAACTCTAAAGCCCATCATCTTTCCAGGATGTCACACTGTCCCTCAAATTACAGAGTACCCTCTTCCTCTCCAGTGCCCACTCATTTCTCTGATCTTTTATAAGGAAGGAAGAGCCATGAAACCCCAACAATACCACCCATGGCTCCCATCAGTGTAACAAAAATGAAACCCAAATCCATTTTATAGGACAAGAAAGAAATCTCAACAGAGTATAGATATCCTTAAAAGATGAACTTTTAAACAGAAATTTTATATGATCTAAAGATTAATAATATCCAGAGAACTACCTGGAAAGGGTTTGAATGTGAGAGTAACCAGGGTGAGAACCATGTGAGAATCTGAGCATTGGGGTCCCAGATCCATCATCTCATACCTGAGTCAGACTGAGACTCAAAAATAAAAACTTCAGCAGCTGAATCAAGGTCTCAGAGGCCCAGCCCATGTGGCATGTGTCCTCTTGAGAGAGGCCCCTGGATTTCAGAAGTCTAGAAATGTGTACAGAGAAATAAGGCAAAACACAGCAGGTGATGCCAGCTGGAACCTTTTCTGTTTTATTCATGCCTTGCTGGCAGACGGCTCATTCCCAGGAGGTGGCTGAATCTCACAAGGTTCAGATGTTAGAGGAAACAAATAACTAATTGTGCTGAACCTCAGCTTGGATTCATTCTGGGGTGTGGACAAGCGTTTGTGTCTCCAGAGCTTGCAGTGAAGTGGAAAGCGTGTATTAGCCAGCTTGGTGATCTGAATTGAACAGAATAATTGAACTGTTGCCAAATCCATGGGTGATTAGATGTCCTGTGTGAGTCCTGTAATTGTCAACCATGGCCTATCCTTAAAAGGTAAGGCATGTCCTTCTTTGCTCCTAGTAACACATTATATACCTCTCTAAACTTACATTTAAGTTTGGTTAAATTCTTATAGAACCTAGAGAGCCTATAGTCTATATTCATCTCTATATTCTTCTACCTAGAAGAGTAACAAGTTTAGTTCCTGCTGTGTAAAAGAATAGTTCCCTTTTATTTGCTTTAAAACTATCTGAGGCATTAAAACCTGTCTTGTTCTAGTTCAGTTTAGAATTAGAACCGTTTCTGAATGCTCCCCTATCTGGAAGATATTGTGCTCAGAGTTGGACCAGTGACAGGAGAAGGATGAAAAGATGGCTCTTTACCTTCAAGCAACTTCCAAATCATAGGGGATGCAGACACAATTTTTTATCATAGAAATCTATGACCACGGTACAATTAAAATGACATAAGTTCTCAAGTGATGATTCATTATATTATAGGAATGTGGGAAGGCTTCTTAAAGGAGGCAACTCTCCAACTTGCAGACGGAGTAAGATTTTAATAGAAAGCGAAAATAGTAGTTTGAATCCTCTGAGATTCCTTTTGAAATAAGGTGTGGTGTAATTGAAAATAAAATAAACATTTAAATTGTCATATTTGTCCAGCTGGCATGGCTCAGTGGTTGAACATTCGACCTAGGAACCAGGAGATCATGGTTCAATCCCTGGTCAGGGCACATGCCCAGGTTGCGGACTCTATCTCCAGTGTGGGGAGTGCAAGAGGCAGCCAATCAGTGATTTCTCTCTCATCATTGATGTGTGTGTGTGTCTCTCTCTCCCTCTCCCTTCTTCTCTGAAATCAATAAAAATTATATTTTTTAAAAATTGTCATATTTGCAGGTGTCGACATGAAGACATCTAGTTAGAAACTCAGGATTGTAAGTACAGACATAGAAGCCAAACACCCGTGGAGATAAGCATACCTATGGAGGTGTATATAACAGCAGGAGAGGAGAGTCGGAAGAGAAAGCTGAGCATGGGAATACCTGAGTCAGAGGCAGAGACAAAAGTGGAGCCAGCAACCTGGGCAGAGGAGCAGTGGTCAGAAGGAATAGAAAAGTATCAGCATATCGACAGACAAGACTTCTGAAAAAGATAACACATAGGATCAAGACTAAGAAGAAGGCATAATATTTGACATTTAGAAGCCATTTTCAATGTTCATAAGAGTAGTTTCAGTAGAGTAGTAGGGGTGGAAGTTTGATTGAAATGCACCAAGAAATGAGGGAGGTGAGGGAGTGTTGGGTTCCCTTTTTTTTTCCAGTAAGTGGGGTGAAGGGGAGATGACGTCTTGAATAGAAAACTGGGTCAAGAAAAGGATTTTGCTCATAGCAGTGGTTACTCACTATGTAAGTTAGCTGAGCCAAGTGATTAGGGCTTATAGTCCAAGAAAGAGTTACCACAGACAGTGCCAGGATGGGCAAGATACAATGCATAAGTTATTTATAGACATTATGTGTGAGTTACAGATGATAAATCTAGCAGGTGTTGGGTTTTGATTCTTTAAAAGGAGCTCTTTAATTTATTGAAGAATTCAACAATTTTTCCATTTTACAATTCATTAGTGCTATTTTCAGATTTTAACTTTTCTAAAATTTCACTATATCTTTCAATAGATGTCAAAGACATTTGGCAGTGGCCAAATAGAGGAGTAATTTGAGGCTGGTTGTTGTTAGTACATACATGTGATCTTAGCCATGCATGGAAGGCACACTCATCCAATTGTCACATTGGATGTTGTTTGTATTAATAATTCAACATAGGGTTAAATTTAGCTTAAAAATGACTGCTGCTTTTTCACTTAAAATGTAATCCAAAATATCATACCATGCAGCACTGGAATGAAAATGTTGTGTATGCAGGTGATTTTCTGTCTCATACAAAGCAACACTATTAAAGGTAATAGAAAATGACAAATTTCTCAGACGAATAATAGAACTTCCAAAGCTAGGAATGGGAGTGTGACCAATGCTGGCTGACTTTGTAGAGATGCTAACTGTCATCCTGCTATATGTACATCTACTAAGAAAAAAAATTATTTTAACCCAGTAGAAATCATTTAATCCAGTAAAAAAAAAAAGGGGGCAAGTGAATCCCTTTTAGTATGCTTTAAAATTAAATTGTCAATGCTAAAGGTGAATAGTGGTTATGTTCAGAAGAACAGAAATGAAAAGCAATGTGTCACCATGGTGTTAGACAAAATTGATGACTGCAAAAAGAAATGCAATCATTCCATACTTTTAGTGTGAAGAAGGCTCAAACTAAAAATTTGGTTGTCTATTGAAAAAGGAGAAAGTAGCATGTAATTGTATTAATGACTATGTACTATACTGTATTTATTTAGAGATGGCATGATTGTATGTTAGAAAATGCTAAGAAATCTACCAAAAAAAAATCCTGGAACTCATAAGTAAATTTAGCAAGGTCACAGTATATTAAATAAATATACACAGATTGATTGCATTTCCATATAGTAGTAATTAGGAAATTATATTTTATAAAAACAAGATGCAAGATAAAAATGCAAACTCAATTATATTTAAATATAGTAGCAATTGAAAATGAAATTAAAGCAATATCTTTTACAATAGTATCAAAACATATAATATTTTTTTAAAATATGGGCAAGTCCTCTACAATGAATACTAAAATATATACATAAGAGTTAAAATTTTTAAAAAGTTCAAAGTATGATTCAATACTGTTAAGATGTCAATTCTCTCTGAATTAATAACTACGTTTAATACAATTCCAAAATTGTATTAAAATCCACCAGGCATTTTGTTTCTTTGTTTGTTTTTTTAAAGAAATTGACAAGCTGATTCTAAAGTTTATATGAAATTGTAATAAACCTAGAATAGTCAAAATAATCTGGAAAAAGTAGAATAAAGTCTGAGAAATCATATCTGATATCAATATTTACTATAAAAACTAAGACTAGATGTGACATTGGTATAAAAACAGGCAAAAAGATCAATGACACAAAAAAGAGAACCCATAAACAGACCCACATATGTGTAATCAACTGATTTTCAACAAAGGTGCTGAGGCAAATCACTGGGAAAAGGAACATCTTTTCAGTGAGTGGTGCCAAAACAACTAGATATCTGTAATGAAAAGAAAAGATGAACATACACCCCTACCTCACACCAAATATAAAAATTTATATAAAATAGATAATACACCTAAATGGGAAAGGCAAAATAATTACCTTTCTAGAAGAAAATATAAAAGAATATCTTCACAATTTTGGCATGGTTGAACACACAGGACACAAAAAGCACCAACCACATATGAATAAATTGGACTTTATAAAAATAGATTTCTCATTATCAAAATATACCATTAAGTGAAAATTTAAACCATAGACTAGGAGAAAATACTTACAACACATTTATCTTGAAAAGGATTTCTATCCTTTTAAACCCAAGAACAAGTTTCAGATCAAGTTTCTGAAATTATTAAATTTAGGCCTCCTTAGTTATAAAGATTTAGCCAAGCTTTACTTAATTTTTTTTTGAGGTATACTATCCATGCAGTCATACATTAGCTCTGAAAGGAAAATCATTTATAGGAGCTTAACTCCTATAAATCAGTAACAAAATATATAAATAACGATTGTGACTTAAAGATATATGAATAGCTAATATGCACATGGAAAGGTGCTCAATACCATTAGTCCTCAGGGAAAATATAAATTAAAACCATAAAGGGTTATTAGGCCACACCCACTAGAATTAAGTACATAGTAAATGTTGGCAAGAATGGAGGAGCTGAAACTCATTCACTGCTGGTGCAATTTGACAACTACTTTGAAGACCCTGTCCATTTTTTTTATAAAGTTAAATATACACCACAGATACACAAATTGTTAATATATATCAAATTATACTTAATCTCTGAATATTTGATTGCATCAATAGTATACCTTAATAAAAAAAATTTTAAGTAAAGCTTGGCTAAATCTTTATAACTAAGGAGGCCTAAATTTAATAATTTCAGAAACTTGTTCTAAGCAGTTTGCTGTCTGAAGTTAGACTCTTAATTTCTTTTTTTGCCACAGGTGTTATTTAGGAGATTATTTTTTTAATTGTTCTCAAATGGTGGAATTTTTATTATTTAAATGAAATCATTAATGTCTAGGTTTAATATATTATAGTAAAGAATACAATTTTATAATTTCTACTATTGATATTTATAAAGATTTTCCCTTCAGAACTAATGTATGATGAATTTCTATAAAAGTTTTATTAACAATTTTAAAAAGGAAGCCTAAAATATCCAAATAGATATAAAAATATAGAGAATTTAGAAATATCAAAATAGATAAATAAGATATAGAACCTTATAAAAATGAAAATAGAAAAGATATTTTTCATATTTTTTAACATAATCTGTTACTATTAATTTTTTTATATTTTGAACAAATTTTGCACTACATATCTCAAGAGAATGTTATTTGGTCTGCTTAAACATATTTACATTTGAAATTGTACCCTTTACTAAAATAATTTTTTTATTTTAAGCTTCTTGTATCATATTGCTTTAGATATATTTCCTACAAACAGAATTTAGTTGAATTTCATAGAATTTTTAAAACAAAAACAAAGACCTGAGAATGCAGGTCTTTTAATATGTAATTTATCTCAATTATTTACAGCTTTGACTGATATTTCAGATCTTTATTCTTTCATCTAGTTTCCTGTTTTCACTTTTCCTTACTGTTTTATGGAGGTTTTTTAGATAGAGTACATTCTTTTTAAAATTATTCTAATAATTACTTTACTTTTTCAAAAGCCTCTATTTCCTAAGTGCTAGGGTCAAGTATGAAATGGTATCTTTTATTTTTCCCTGCTCTAGACATACCCTCACAAGTATTCCCAATCCACCCATTGATTTACAAATTCCTTTACTATTAGATTATTGACAAATTAATTTATCCATTGTAAATCTCTTGATAATCATTTTTATATTTGCATTCAGCTCTATAAAGAGATTTACAATAACTAATTTTTAAATAATTCTTTATTGTTGAAAGTATTACATATGCTCCCTTTTTCCCCCATTGACCCCCTCCATTCCCCTCCTCAGCCCCCACTGCTCCAGGCCTTCAGCACCCTATTGTCTATGTCCATGGGTTATGCATATATGCATACAAGGTCTTTGGTTGATTACATCCCACCCACCAACCCCCATCTTCCCTCTGAGATTCCGCACTCTGTTACATGCTTCCATGTCTCTGGATCTACTCCGTTCATCTGTTTGTTACTTAGATTCCACATATGAATGCAATCATGTGATACTTGTCTGTCTCTGACTGACATTTCACTTAGCATGATACTCTCTAGGTCCCTCCATGCTGTCTCAAAGGGTAAGATATTCTTCTTTTTTACTGCTGTATAGTATTCCATGGTATAAATGTACCATAGTTTTTTTATCCACTCATCTATTAATGGGCACTTGGGCTGTTTCCAGATCTTAGCTATTATAAATTGTGCTATGAACATAGGGGTGCATACATCCTTTCTGATTGGTGCTTCAGGTTTCTTAGGATATATTCCTAGAAGTGGGATCACTGGGTCAAATGGTAGTTTCATATTTATTTTTTTTAGGAAACTCCATACTGTTTTCTATAATGGTTGCACCAGTCTGCATTCCCACTGGCAGTGTAGTAGGGTTCCCTTTTCTCTACATCCTCACCAGCACTTGTCATTTGTTGATTTGTTGATGACAGCCATTCTGACAAGTGTGAGATGGTACTTCATTGTCATTTTGATTTGCATCTCTTGGATGATTAGTGACTTTGAGCATTTTTTCATATGTCTCTTGACCATCTGTATGTCCTCTTTGGAGAAGTGTCTATTTAGGTCCTTTGCCCACTTTTTAATTGGATTATTTGTCTTCCTTTTGTTACGTTGTATGAGTTCCCTATATAGTTTGGATATTAATACTTTATCAGATGTATTATTGCCAAATATGTGTTCCCATACAGTGGGCTCTCTTTTCCTTTTGTTGATGGTTTCTTTTGCTGTACAGAGCTTTTTATTTTGATGTAGTCCCATTTGTTTATTTGCTCTACTTTCCTCTGCCTTAGGAAATGTATTTGTAAACATGTTGCTACGAGAGATGTCTGGGATTTTGCTGCCTATCTTTTCTTATAGGATTTTTATGGTTTCATGACTTACATAAAATAACTATTGTTAAGCAGTGTTTTTCAGACTAATCCTCAGGTTCTGAAGAGGTACAGCACAGGTTACCTGTGGGCGGATTTATTCCTTCTTCATACTCTCTTTAACCAGAGAATGACGACTGTATCTGTTTTATATTTTTAGTTTTCAAGAATGATATTCTCTAGATATGGAATTTAGTGACTAAAAAACATTTGATAAGCACTGATTTGGACATATCCCTAGTTAGTTGGTTTCAGACCTAAGACAAAGTTCTCCAATCAATCTTGGGCTTGTCCTTCAAGTAACTATTTCCAAGGAGGGTACATATTTTGAGGCCTTGCATATCTGAGATGTCATTTTTTATTTCACAAGTTAAAGATGATTAATGCTGGATGTAAAAGTAATAAGTTATAAACTTTTGTTCTCAAAACTCTGTATATAAGTCTCCATTTTACTTTAAATTTAAGCTTTCAGAGTAAAAACCAGAGAACAGTTAGACTTTTGTCATTTTTTAAAGGTAGTCTGTTTCTTCTGCTTATATGCTTGTGAAAGTTTTTTCATATCTTAAAAAATTAAAATTGTTGCAGGTTATAACCTGTGTGTGTCTTTGTGCATTGACTTGTCAGGAACACAATGATTTTTTCAATATGGGTCTTACTCCTGCTCATGAATTTTTCCCATTAGTTTAACTGTCTTCTTCAGGAATGCCAACTATCTATATATTTACTCTCTGGTCTTTAACATCCATATTTTTTGTATCTATGTCAGAAGCCAAACAGCTCCCTGAAATCCTCCGGTTTCTGGACTCTGCAGTAAACCATTTCAGAGATGGGCTCTTCTTCTGGATCTTCTAGATACTCTTTCTTCCTTTGCAGTAAAGTCTTTTTCACACATTCCATATGGTTTTTCCCCCACTCTTTTTTTATCTTTGAACAAGTGGAAATTTATTCATATTTGGTATTTGTCAAAAAACAGGAGAGTTGAAGTACCTTTGGCTCCATTCTATTTATTGGATTCATGAGATGTGCACAGCATCTGCTCAAGCCCTGGTTCCCAGCATGACTTCCCCTGACGCACCCCTCTTCTACTGAGGTTCCACCTTGCTCCACCAGCACTGTCTAATCTCCTGGTATTGGGAACCTGCAATGTACATAAACATCTGTAATTCCCAGCATGCACTGTCCCAGGGTTTTGGTGGTGGTGGTGGTAGTGATGGTGCTTTGGTTTTATTGTTGTTGTTTCTTTTTTTTCTTTATTGATTAAAGTATTACATATGTGTCCTTATCCCCCTATTGCTCCCCCACCCCTCCCACTTATGCCCTCACCCGCCTGGTGTCTGTGTCCATTGGTTAGGCTTATACGCATGCATACAATTTGATTCTGACCCAACCTAAACCTAAGAAGCTTTACCTGCAAGAAATGTTCCCCTGAAAATGCAATCTACCTCCACCAGTCTTTCATCTCAGCCAAAGCTGACCTTGTTTTCTGGGAATCCAAGATCTTTTCTGAGAATTTTAATTTCTCTGGCTATAGAATGATGTGACAATACTCTGAACCTCGCTTATCAACCCACATGGATAAAAGCCTACCCGCCCAGTTTTCCTGATAATGGACAGACAATGGAGAGGACACAGTGACTTCCCTCCTGATTTTAAAGGGTTTCTGTGTCATGCAGTAACGCTGACTTGGTGTGCCATAGCAAAAGACAGGTAAGTTTGTCTCAGACTTGCTCTATAGTTAGTATAGATTCTTCCCCAATTTTGAGATTACGCTGTCCGTTGGTTTTATTTTTGTATTTAAATTATTATATTTTTATCTTTGTCTTTATAGGCATTTTAGTAGGAATACTGGGAAAGACTTCACCAGGGATTTCTAGCCAGGCTACATTTTTAGCTGGAACTCCTACAGCTCCTTAGTGAATAATTAAAACACGTCTGGGGAAGATATTCAGCAACTAAATCAATGCTGGAGATTATTATTCAGTAGAGATGTGAAATCTGGCTATCTCACTGTGAAAAGAGAGAAAATATTATTTTTCAGGAGCAAAGTAAAATTCCTAACAACTGACTAAGATTCCTTACAGAAATGATGACAAAGAATGGTACTCCCAAAATAAAAGGCTCGTGCTGACAGCTCAAGTTGCTCTCCACCCAAGCAGAATTAAGAGTACCATTCTGCAGACTTGGGATTCATGTCACCACATCGAGTCCGAGCTATAATGCAGGCAATACTGTTTTGTAAAAAAGAACACCATGTGGCGGCCTTGCTAATCTTCTGGATGAGAATCAGTTGGAAGTTGGCAACACGTATTGACATGCCTCGGACTAAAAGGAGTCCTTAACATGACACTGCAGTTTTCAGGGCTATCCAGAATTAATAAGAGATGTATGGTAAATATAATGAGGAATACGGGCAACAATGAAACAGTTGAATACTAAGCACCTAGGTCAAATGATATTTTTAAAAACTGGATAGTTCAAATAAAACCCCAGAGGTAATAGGAGAACACAGTTAGTAGTTGGTATCTAAGTGGGATGTGGGGAAAATGCTGCTAGATGAGAGTCCATTTAAGATTGAATCTTGTCATATGTTTTAAAACGAATTTAGGTTAAGCTCTTTAAAATAAAAACTTTAAATAAAGGAATGGGTAGATGGCTCACTCTGAGAGTTGAAACTGCTTCCACCAAGAATAAAATGTTCCCCCATGAGAAATATGAGCTCTCCATGTCTAGTGCCCTAAATAAAGGAGGCCCAATCACCTTTCTGAGGTCAATGCCAATATCCCCGACCTTCCAAGAGTAGAACAGTTCCAAGTTCTTCACCAGCCAAAGGAGCAGAATTTAATAAGGAAGAGCTTGCCTTCACCACACTAAAGAAAGGCTAAAACAGCAGCCTGTTTAACCTAAGTTCCAAAGTAAGAGGTGCCAGAAAGGGAGATAGGTACAGGGCTACAGAAGGGGGATGGGAACCAAGCAGCTGAGACTGGGATGAAATCGGGAGGTGGGCAAAATATTTTTTAAAAGCAGAACCTCAGTATTCTGGCAATACATGACAGGGAAGCATCTTGTTTGAACTTGTCTGTCCTGTCCGTTCGATAGGAGGAGCCCCGCTAATCCTTGGATAAAATTATTTTAGAGCTGAAAGAGAATTTAGTCCAGCCCCCTCACTTGAGGACACTTAGGCCCAGGAGATTAAAAGACTTGCCGGGCTCATGCGGTAAATGAGTTGCAGGAGTAGAATTATAACCCCTGATGCTTTTATGATGTTCGTTCCACTACAACACCAATCTCCTCATGGCTCTTGTGGAAAGTCTAAGGGAGGCAGTGTGATGCAGTAGGAAGAGAACTATCACAACTGTAAGTTCTGGTCCTAGTCTTCGCTCTCCTAGTTTGAATGACAGAATCCAGGAAGTCAAGACTCTATTTAGTTCAACTTGCCACCCAGAACGAGAAACCCTTATAATATCCCTGCCCTGTGTGGGCAGCCAGGCTCTTGTGAACCCCTCTCAGGGATAGATATCCGCTTCTCTGAAAACTCTATTCCGATCTCCAAGAAGGGGCTTTCATATCTTCTCCATGATAACACTGCTCATTCAGCTCAGCAAGCATTCACTCACAGCCCCATACTCGCTAGATTCTGGAGCTGTAATCTTAAAATTATAAAGTTGACATTGAGGAACACATAATCTAGTTAGGGAGATTGTTCTTAATCACTATTAAATATGATAATGCATGCTACAAGTGCCAAGCACATGCAAACACTCAATAAATATCAGACATTATTCTTATTAACTATTACATAACTCTTCTATCATCTTATGTTCAGGTGAAATTTCTACTTCCTTCAAGTGTGCAGCATAGAACACGGCAGCATAGGGGTCAGCAAACTTTTTCAATGAAGGGCCAGACATTAAATATTTTAGGTTATTCAAGCCATACATCTCTGTCACAACTACTCCACTCTGCACTTCTCACATGAAAGCAGCCTTAGAGAATATGTAAATAAATGGATGTGGCTGTGTACAGATAACACTTGATTTATACAATAGAGATTTGGCTAGATTTGACCCACAGGCCATGGTTTGCCAACTTCTGCACTAGATGTTCCACTATCCTTAGCACCTCCTTTAGTTTGTCAGCGGCCTTTTTGAAATGTGTCACTGAAAGCCAAGCACTGCTCTAAAGATGACAGAACCCGTATAAAGTACAATAGGGTGATTAAATACCAGCAAATAGGACATTATAAGTCAATTACCGTGGCTCCAAGGTGATCACTTTTTAAAATAAGCAGAGTACTCATATTAATTTATTTTTAGTTTACAATGTGCTTTAAGAAATACTTTCATGCTTCATCCCACTGCTGGCTTATATTAGTTTTGAGATAAACTAGAAATCCTGGGAGTAAGGATGTCATGTCTGGTTAAAACGGCGAGAGTAAGTAAAAGTCAGCATTCTGAAGATTGAGGAACCTCCAACCCCTTCCCCAATCGGCTCTCAAAATTCTAAGAGAGACCTAAGTCTCTGAGCCCACACCAGTGTAAGAGATTAAAGGATTCCACTCTAGGGAAACAGGCCTAAAAAAAGATACTGGTGAGTGCCCTTGGCGGTGCCGGATCTGTCTCCTGCTTCAACAGTGTTTGGATGGAACAGACCCAGGGACGCCCCTTCTTCCAGCCTCCGGCCACTCTCCTGCGTCTTATCCAGTCACCACCTTCAGAACCAAGTCTGGGACCAGCCAACACACCGAGTTGTTTTTTTCTACCTTAACTCCTTATTGCCGAACAGCCATGAGCTCCCAAATTCGTCAGAATTATTCCACCGAGGTGGAGGCTGCGGTCAACCGCCTGGCCAACCTGCATCTGCAGGCCTCGCACACCTACCTCTCTCTGAACTTCTATTTCTCTCACCTCGCACACCTACCTCTCTCTGGACTTCTATTTCTCTCACCTCGCACACCTACTTCTCTCTGGGCTTCTATTTCTCTCATCTCGCACACCTACCTCTCTCTGGGCTTCTATTTCTCTCAAGGGTGTGGGCTGCTTCTTCTGCGAGTTGGTGAAGAATCGCGAGGGCGCCGAGCGTCTCTTAAAGTTGCAAAACCAGTGCGGTGGTTGCATGCTCTTCCAGGGCGTGCTGAAGCCTCCCCAAGGTGAGTGGGCAAGACTCAGGACACCACGGAAGCCGCCCTGGCCTTGGAGAGGAGCCTGAACCAGGCCCCTTTGGAGCTGCAAGCCCTGGATTCTACTCGCGCAGACCCCATCCCTGTGGCTTCCTGGAGAACCACTTCCTGGGGAGGAGGTGAAACTCATCAGGAAGATGGGCTACACCTGACTCACCTCTGCAGGCTGGCTCGCCCCCTGGCTGGGCTGGGCAAGTAACTCCCCAAAAGCCTCATCCTCAAGCGCAAGGAGGAGCCTTTGGAGCCCAGAGGCCTTTGAGAGGCCCCTCTGCAATCCCCTGGTGTCTGGCTTTTACCTGAGCCTCTCCCCAAAACTACTAGCCATTCTTTTAACCACCCTGAAGCCCTCTCCCATGCATTGGACCAAATGAAACAATAAAGGTTTTTGCAGGGGGGAAAAAAAAGATACTGGCATTTGAGAATCCCCAACTAATGTGCTGGGTTCTTTCTCAGTGGATACTAAAGTTCACGCCAGCAACAGACGACAAGGATCACTAGTCATTTCAGAAATATCTCTAATCAGTTTTTAGGACAGAGACCAATAAAAACATGCCCCCCAAACAGTCCAAAGAACTAGAAATAATACAAGGAATTTAAAAAGAAAACCTCTCCCCAAAATCTGTAATTAATATCTTCAGAGAGATCTTTTAAATGCAATTAGGATGAATATGTAGGATGCCATGAAAAAAATAATATTCAGAGAAAAGAAAAAAGTTCTTGGCATTTAAAAATATGACAAAAGGAAAAAGTAAATATAAAATTGAGCAAATCCTCCAGAAAGCAGAACAAAAAGAAAAAGTGAGATTATCAATAGAGAAGATCTAACATTTAACTAATAGGAATTCCAAAAAGAACAAATACATAACAAAGAGAGGACACTAACAACACAGGCAAATTTCTAGAACTGAAGGAAATTAGGTTCCTAGTTCAAATGGTCCCTGAGAGCACGGACAGTGTGCTTAGCACCTTAGCACTATAAGTGTCAGAAGTTATTCGGCAGCTAATCATTACTGACCTGGGCTAGGCACTGGTGACCCAACAGCAAACAGGAAAGACGCAATCCCTGACTTTGGAAATTTATAGGCTATCGAGGATCAGTCCTCTTCATGTATCCCCCAAAAGACTCCGCTAAAAGACACAATTTTCCCCAGACTAAAAAGTGTTTGGCTCTTAGTAAATCATGGGCCTGGTCCAGATGATCGTGCTGCCCCATCATGACTAACAGACCCACTCCTAGCCCCGGTGGCTGGTAAAAACTTAACTTTCCCACCCAGGGGCTTCCCTCTCCCCCCAGTTCTCTGAAACTGGTTGCATGTGAATGTTTATACTTTCTTGCTGCCGTCCACCCTGACAACTGGCTTCTCCAGAGTTGGCTTACTACTAGAAGCCATGTCAACAACAAGTGATGTAAACATGCCTTCTCTAATCCCTTTTGAAAAATAATGGGGGGGGGGTGGTGTTGATAGATATATAAAATGCAAGAAAATGAGGCTAGATATATAAAATTCAGTTTAGTACGTTACTGGTCTTTTTCAGACATTAGTTCTCTTTACAACCCTGTTTAATCCTCTTTACAACTTTGACCATTTATGTGCAAAGTTCAGAAGGGTTTAAAAGGTAGGGAATGTTACTTCTAGAGTCACGCCTGGTTCCTCTGACCCAAGTCACAAATTCTTCTTTCTATTGGACAGACTTACTTATATACTGAATGACCCTCTTAAACTCCTCTCAAAAGAAACAAAAACATATTAAGCAACATCTACCATAAAATCACCTCCAAAATTAATCATTCATAATTATGAATCACAAATCAATCTCAGAATTGACACAATGGAACACTTGATATTGCCAGGAAGCCTATATGAAGTATCAAGACCCTAACATGAGAAAGACAGCAAACAAAGCTCAATTACCTGGGGGTGTGGGGGTTAGATACCAGCCATAATTCTGTCTTATATTAGGGTCAAATCAAATAACCTCCCTGGATTTACTGGTCATTATTATAAAATGAGAGAAGGAAACTAAACAGGACTGAATTCCCTTTCGGATGTATTACTTCTGAAAAAGGAGGACTTGAATTTAGTCCCTATTTAACTACACTTTATTAAGTAATTAATAAACATGAAAAAATTGTTTAAACTCACTAGTAATCAAAAACACAAATTAAATCAAGAGGCCAATTTGCCTAACAAATTAGCAAATATTTTTAACTTTTAATATCTCTTTAAGATCTAGTTAATAATTGTTTCCTGGGGGAAAACTAGAAATAGAGCTATGGTAGAGATCATCACCCATAATCTAAACAGTCAAAAATAACTACCATTAACATTTTAATGTATGTCTTTCAAAAGCAACATACTGCTATGCTTTTGGTGTACTCCCAAACGAAACATATTGTGAATATCTTTCCATTTCAATATAAATTTATACCATCCTTTTATGTGGTTGTATCATCATTTATTTAAACAATTCCCTAGTACTAGACATTATTAGTTGCTATTTTGCTATTATAACCAGTGCATCCTTGGGTTACAGCTTGTCTGACTGTTTCCTCAGGCTAAATTCCATTAAGTGGAATTTCTGCTATGCACATATGTAAGGCTTGTGGCAACTTTTGCCAGACTGTCTTCAGAAATACATTTCACTCTCCAGCAGCCCCATATAAGACTGCCTATTTCCCATACCTTCGCCAACACTGGGTGTAATAATCTTAACTTTTACCAAACTGACAGGTAATCAGTTTAACTGGAGTTCTCTCTTTACTAGTGAGTTAAAGTTTTTCATACATGGCTATCCTACATTTTTAATTACTTATTTTTTATGATGGTTATATCCTTTGCCTGTTTTTCTGTTGGGAAGTTCATGGCTGGTGAATTGGAAAGTATCATGTTCCCTTGGAATTCTTCCTATGAGGAATAAGTGAAGGAAAAGAAGTTTTTCTTAACCTGGGAAAAGAAGACTCTGGTGGGCCCGGCTAGCATGGCTCAGTGGTTGAGCATCGACCTACGAACCAGGAGGTCATGGTTCGATTCCCAGTCAGGGCACATGCCTGGGTTGCAGGCTCGATTCCCAGTGTGGGGGATGCAGGAGGCAGCTGATCAATGATTCTCTCTCATCATTGATGTTTCTATCTCTCTATCCCTCTCCCTTCTTCTCTGAAATCTATATATATATATATATATATATATATATATATATATATATATATTTTTAAGACTCAGGTTAGTCTAGCTGGTTTGGCTCAGTGAATAGAGCATTGGCCTGCTGACTGAAGGGTCCCAGGTTCGATTCCGGTCAAGGGCACATGCCCAGGGTTGCAGGCTCAGACCCCAGTAGGGGGCATGCAGGAGGCCGCCAATCAATGATTCTCTCTCATCATTGATGTTTCTCTCTCTCCCTCTCCCTTCCTCTCTGAAATCAATAAAAATATATATTTTTTAAAAAGACTCAGGGTGCATATGATTATAAACTATAGGTATCTGAAGAATTGCTCTTGATCCAAGAGACTGTACAGGATGCAGAATGCAGACTCATACATTAGGTGTTAAAATAGGACAACTGGAATTTGTACAAACCAAATAACGTAAGAGAGGTCTTAAGCAAGTCTGGGTGTCATTTGAAGGTGATCTCCCATCCATGGAATTCTATCCATCCCACCCCGAAGCATAGCAGGGGTCCATGGGCCCAGTGTCCAGGCTCATTATTATGCCAGCCCTTCACAACCAGTCCATCAAATCAGGGATCGAGGGGGAGGGAATTTAATCGAGTGGAAGTGAATTACTGTAGTCATGGAAAAAACTGTGGGCATCCCCACACTCCTTTTTTTTTTTTTTTTTTTTTAAAAATATATTTTATTGATTTTTTACAGAGAGGAAGGGAGAGAGATAGAGAGTTAGAAACATCGATGAGAGAGAAACATCGACCAGCTGCCGCCTGCACATCTCCTACTGGGGATGTGCCCACAACCCAGGTACATGCCCTTGACCGGAATCGAACCTGGGACCCTTCAGTCTGCAGGCCGACGCTCTATCCACTGAGCCAAACCGGTTTCGGCAGTCATCCTACTTCTTATCACAGAATTCCTCAAGATTATACAGGACAAAGAAACCGCAACCCCAAATTTTTGTAGGTGTGTTTTCAGAGGCCTCCGGCTCCAGGTTTAAGAGCAAGTATATCCCTTTAAGCTATAATTCAATTCTAAGTACAAGGGTAAGTTCAGACTCTCAGATAATGGCAGGCAACTTCATGCCTGTCTTCTTGCTCTGAGTACAACTCCTAAAAGTCCACCTCCTTGGACGGCAGGCTATGTGGTGGCCTTCAGCACCTACTATTAATTCTGAAGGCATTATAATCACCCCCAGGCAAGGGTCCTCAAGGTAGCCTGGACCCAATACCCAAGGTAACATGGGAAGTTGGGAATTCAAATATGAACAGGTCCATGTCATTTACCAGCCCTTGCTCTAGATTCTTGCCGCTCAGAGTTCTACTTTCATCCTGCCTTTTGCAGAAAAGTTTCTTGAATACATCCACACTCATTGTTTCCACTTCTTCATTCCCTCATTCTCCCTACAACCCTTGTCATCTGGATTCTACTCCCTCCAATGCACTGAAATTGATTCAGCAAAGTCATCAGTGCTGTCATATGACAGTTTTCAGTCCTTTCCTTTCTATGTTTTTCTCTTGCAATGACTCTGCTGACTTCTCTATCTTTCTTGGAACATCTTCTTCAATCAGTTTCTTTGATACCACTTTCTTACAGCTCCTGTCAAACTTCTCTTTCTTCTGCTCCCTGGAAAGGGCCTGGGCTTGGTACTGGAGGGATCAGGCTTGGGTACCCAATCCATTCCTGTGCCACACTATCAGCACCAGGGCATGCATGGCAGGAGAACAATGGACACTGAGTCTTGGTCCACAATCCTCTTGGCCACTCCCACCCAATTCTCAGCATGTATTGTGGCACAGAGGTTTAAAGATCCTTGGGGGCAACCAACCCGTCTGCATGATTTGGGGCAGCAGACTGTGGATAGAGGAAATGAATGGCTCTACTTCCCTAATCCAGCTTTGATTAGGGCTTGATGTGGAAATTCCACTTTGATAGAAGGAAAAACCATGGGGCAGGGCCTGCACTTGCCAACAAACATCCTCTTGCCCGGAAGTACTCTTTCAGACAGCTGTATGGGACGGGGAGGAGAATCCTCTCTCTTCCTTCTTTCAACCTTCCTGAGTTCGGCTTAAACTTGTCTCTTTTGGCCAGCTCAAGGCACCCTCCAAACAGAAGCCATAAAACATGAAATGTGTTATTTCAGTAATTCCTCATACAAGTTAAGTGCTCTGATGTTTGTATTTAAAATTGGCATTGACGAAAGAAAGTCAGTCCCCCCCCCCAAAAAAAAAAACCTATTGTATTATTCCATTTATATTAAATTTCCAGAATAGATAAAACTATAGAGACAGAAAGTAGATTGGTGGTTACCTAGGGCTTGGGAAGGGGGTAATTGAGACTGGTAATGGGTAGGGGGATTTCTTTTGGGATGATGAAAATGTTCTAAAATTAAATTGTGGTGATAGTTGCATAACTCTGTAAGCGTACTAAAAACCACTGAACTATGAACTTCAAATGGGTGAATTTATTGTATGCAAATTATACCTCAAAGCTGTTAAAAAAATACTAGCATTGCACAATATAAAGATGAATGATAATGTTCATGCCAGTAATTTAAAGTTTTAATTATTCTTTATTGGAATGACCTTACATCACAAACAAAAGCTACCATGATGTCAAGAGAGAGACCATAGAAGAAAGGAAAAAGCTTTGTAATCTAAATAGCACTTTTTCCTCATTTTGAATAATAGGTCCTATATTTTCATTTACATTGGCTCTGCTTATAACCTCTTAAATACTGATAATTCCCATGACTGATACAAATTTGAAATGCTTTCTCATTGGGTTTAAATATGCATTTTTGAATTAATAATGAGGCAGAACATGTTTACATATGGTTTATCTTCTAGTGAAGTCCTTGTTCAAATGTTTTGCTAATATTTCTCTTGGGTTTTCTTTTTCCTTTTTGGTTTGTAGGAGTTCTTTATATATTCTGGATATTAATTCTTTGGGTTATATGTGTTCAAATAGCTTATCAAAAATCATACTGTCTGATAATATCAAAAGTTGACAAGTGTGTAAAACAACCAGAATTTTTACACATTGCTGATGGGGGTGTAATCTGGTAAAACCACTCTGGAAAATCATTTGGAACTACCTATGTATTTGAATGGTACATACCCTGTGACCCACCAGAGTCACTCCTAGATATACATCATAAGGAAACTTTTGGGAATGAAGAGTACCGGATAGGGGATATAGTCAATAATATTGTAATGAGTATGTATGGTGACAGGTGGGTACTGGAAATATTGGGGGAATCACTTTGTGAAGTATATGATTATCTAACCACTATGCTGTACACCTGAAACTAATACAAAATAATATTGAATGTTAAATTTAAAAAGAAACTTTTGAACAATTGTAAGAAAAGGTATATATTGTGGTGTTCTTTAAACTATCATTTATAATGGGGAAAAACTGGAATAAATCCAAATATTCATCATGGATACTAAGTTGTAGCCATATTCATATAAAGAAATACTTTACAGCCATGCAAATCAATACAATATAACCCACAATGACATGAAATAAATAGGTGCTCAATATTAGGTGGAAAAAAATCACAGAAAAATCATCTGGTATGAGTCCATTTAAATATAGGTTAAAATAGTCATGAAAATACATGTTGTTTAGGGATACAACCAAATATATAATAAAATCATAAAGAAAATCAAGGGTACAATAAACACAAGATTTAAGATGGTGATCATGTGACCTCTAGGAGGTAAGAAAGAGGATGAGATAGATAGAGGCAGATGGGGAACTTCAAGCTTATTGGTAATGTTCTTTATCTTAAACTGAATGATAGGCAGATGGGCGTTATTTGTTGATTTTTTTATAACTTATATGTAATTTATAAATTTTTTGTATATCAACATTGAATGGATATCTACTAATATGAAGATACATATTTATTGAAATGATCTTTACAAATTATGTCATGTAGCAACATAGAAACATGCTTCTGATATGTTACTTAAAAATTAGAGTAGAACTTGTATATCAAAAGCTATGATTTCAACTATACACACATTATAATTATAAGCAAGGGAAAAGAAAAGACACTTGATTTTTTAGTTTAATTTTTCTTCTTTATTTCCATTAATGTGGTCATAATTCTGTGCCAATAATAAAATGATACAATTAAAACAGAAAATCGATGCTCTAAACAAGTCTTCCATTAAAGTTATTGGGACCATATGCCAGACAACGAAGACACTACCCTTCTCAATTGCAAAGTATTCAAAGGAAAAAATCAATGTCATGATTGCTGCACTTGTGAATCTTGCTTTATGTAGCGACCAAAACACGCCTCATCAGCCTTCTTCATCCATGTCACCTTTGACCATAATCCTGACAGCCACAGAAACGCGGTACCCAGACAGCTGAGAAAGGACACTGCCCCAAAACCTTTCCTAAGGCAAACTCTGCAACCCAATGACCTCATTTCGTGAAAGACAGAAGAGAAAGTTTATGACCAACTTACTCCTTGTTATCAAGAGAATAAGAAAATGGAATATGATTTCAGAAAACTGCATCAGTTTCTATATGATTTGCAATCAAA
>NW_005871228.1:551653-554523 GCF_000147115.1 Myotis lucifugus | reverse complement strand
AGCATGAGTAATCCAAGATCATCAGAAACACTTTATCTCAATCATATTACAAAATAATCTAAATGTTTCCCAAAGAGATATTTAAAACAAGTTTGAGGAGCATTAATACTTACAGTTGTATCTGTCCAAATAGCTAAAGTTTGCAAAAAAAATAGAAAATAAAGTACAAATGAGTGATGGTGTTTTAATGACTTTAAATCATAACTAAAGTGTTCATACCATCAAACTTAGGAGAAAAAAAATCACTACTGCTATATTGAAGTTAAGAATAAATTAGAGGCATGTAAAAGTCTGGAATAACAATATGCTATAAAAATTACTGATATAAAAATATGCCATTTAACAAATTTGATACTACAGAGACATAAAATTCTACATAGAGTCTGGAAGCAACCATGTGAACATAAGGAGATAGCTGGGGTGATGCCAACATGGTTAATTCAGAAAGAAGCTCAAATTTATAACTGGTTAGATTTAATTTCTGTTTTGAAGATAAACTACAATGCCAGAAATCTATATGCTTCAGAAATTTTTCTACTGGTATTTAAAGGCAAAAACTGGACAATATAAAAATATATTTTCAGTAAACATCTTCCCTCTACTCTCTCCCAAATCTCATGAACATCTCAGTTCACACAGATGGATGCACACACTCACACACACATTTATATACACACCTCCGAATCTAGAATTTCAGTAATGAATAATTCTTGGTTACCAATTACGTATAATGCAATATATAGATAAAAAACACTGCAATTGTTTAAAAACCAATTGTATAATTTTGGCGTTCAGAGATTTTTTTAAAGAAATTGATTTAGAAAAAGTTGGAAAAGAAGCCCAAGTTGATTGACAGTTTGGAGTTTGTGTTTCCTCCATCTGATCATAGCCAAAATGCAAATATGATTAAGTTCTGAGAGACAGGAATCTGCAAAGTGTCTGCCGCTTACTAGCATCTTTCCTCTAGGTACCATCCAGCCAGGGCATCAAGGCGTCAAGGGTGACTTGGTAGCTTGTTGCCTCACAAACCCCTTGGATTAGGAAAGGGAAAATGATCGTTATTCCAGGCTCCAAATCTGATGCGGTAGTGGAGTTGTTATTGCAAGGTAGGGTGTCGAGTTTATGTCTGAGATCAATGGGGAAAAGAACTGAAATAGACTGTTTGCCATGGGCACACAAGGAAAAAATGGTGGCAGAGGTGCCACGTGGTTACTATCTTTGCCTTAAACAAATTCTACAATTACCTACATCATTAGGAGATAAGACATGCACACATGTACACACCCTACAAGTGCGTATCCTTATTCTATTAATAAAAATTGCATAAATATAATCATTCAACAAAGTCATTCAACAGTTCATTTAGAAAACCCATTTACAAACTGAATCATAATTATATGTACTACACATTGCTCTAGGTGCCTGAAATATAGAATAAGAACTGATTCAGCCCTAGCCTGTTTGGCTCAGTAGATAGAGCATCAGCCTGCAGACCAAAGGGTCTCAGGTTCGATTCCGGTCAAGGGCATGTACCTTGGTTGCAGGCTCTTCCCTAGCCTGGGCCCTGGTCAGGGCTATTGCAGGAGGCAACCAATCAATGTGTTTCTCTCACATCGATGTTTCTCTCTGTCTTTCCCTCTCTCTTCCATTCTCCCTAAAAACCAATGGAAAAAGATCCTCAGGTGAGGATTAACAACAAGAAAAGAAGAACTGGTTCATGCTCCCAACAAACTCACAAGCTAGACTACAAGATGTAAAAATCATCATCAGACCCGATGCCAGTGGAGGAATGGACCAAGTATTAAGGAGACAGATGGGCATTTTTCAGGTGAGTTGGCCAAGGCCTTCCATTCATCAGTTAATAAACAAACAGGGTGTTTGAGTTGTGCCAGGATCTGTGCAAGTTACTGGGGATAGAAATAAATGCCAGGTCATACCCTCCAGGAGCTGTGGTCTGGAGGTTTAGAGGCAGATGAGTTAGATCCCATAAAGAAACAGACTTGAGTGGTAATAGGAGTTGGAATGGTAACAGGGATTGCAATTCAAATTACAAAAAGTTATTTTACAGAGTGAAGAATACCTTCGTAAATCACCCTCTTGGGAGTTCCGTTTCCACCGAGGATATAAAAAGCTGGTAACAGCTCAGTCCAACCTTAACAACAATAAAAAGCTGGATAGACTCAAATTATAACTTCTTCTGAACCATCAGAGAGTTACAGTCCGCTGACAACCAAGTAGCCTAAATTTTAAGGAAAGGCGGGACTTTCCACGGAGCCAGGAAAATGGAGGAAGCAACCCTGGGTGCCATACTGGTGGCTAATAAGAATTCAGCTAAATTTTTAACTAATTGCAAAAGGTCTAGCTTTTGCCTTTCTCCATTCATGTCAGCTATACTGTAACTATTTAAAAAAATAAACTTGAATAGAAAGGCAACAGCTTATTTGGGCTCAGGAATCATTGTTTTTTTCAACCCTGGCAAGCCTTGCATTTCTAGATTCTCTCTATTCCCTCTGTTTCTGCTCTCAAACCAGCTAATTCTTGCCTGAGCTCATCTCATTCCTGAAAGATGTTGCTATAAGCAGCAAGTAAAAGCCAATACACATTAACACTCTGGCTCTTTATAACAACCTCCCCTGGAGTACTCACATGAGAATCAAATAAGTCATCTTGTATTCACTGAACACACACAAAAAAAGTCTTCAAGTGGTGAAAATGCTTACTGTGGGACTTCTACACTAATTCATAAACCTCTGTATACCTAAGAATCTTAATCCATTTCTATTTTAAAACCATTACAACACTTAGAAACAGGACTAGAAACAGAATAGAGTCCAGAAAGAAACCTATACACATACAGTCAAATGACTTTT
>NW_005871228.1:518084-551553 GCF_000147115.1 Myotis lucifugus | reverse complement strand
GAGGGGAGGGGAGGGGAGGGGAGGGGAGGGGAGAAGAGAAGAGAAGAGAAGAGAAGAGAAGAGAAGAGAAGAGAAGAGAAGAGAAGAGAAGAGAAGAGAAGAGAAGAGAAGAGAAGAGAAGACATCTTCATTCTTCCCTCACATCATACACAAAAATCAATTTGAGAATTAAATGTAAAGGTAAAACAATATAATAATAAAGTTAGGGGGGAAACTTAGGAGAAAATCTTTACAACCTTGCAGTAGGCAAAAACTTTTCCAAAAGGACAGAGAAAGCATGAACCATAAAAGGAAAACATTGATAAATTTTAATACATCAAACTACAAAGTGTCTGTTCATCTAAAGCAGTGGTTCTCAACTTTCCTAATGCCGCGACCCTTTAATACAGTTCCTCATGTTGTGGTGACCCCCAACCATAAAATTATTTTCGTTGCTACTTCATAACTGTACTTTTGCTACTGCTATGAATCGTAATGTAAATATCTGATATGCAGGATGTATTTTCAGGGGGCATGACCCACAGGTTGAGAACCGCTGAAAAGACACTATCAAGAAAGTAAAAAGGCAAGTCACAGACTGGGAAAAAAAATATTCACAATACACATATCTAACAAATATGTCCAGACCAAGAAATCCTATAAATCAATAATAAAAAGACAAAGAACTCAATTTTTCAAATGGACATAGGATTTGAACAGACAGCTCACAAAGAAGTTATACAAATGGCCAATAAGCACATGTAAAAGTAGTCAACATCATTAGTCATCAGGTTCCTACATAGTAAAATACAATGAGATACACACACACACACACGCACACACACACACACACACACACACACTCAACACCAAATGTTGGAAAGGATGTGGAACAACTCAAAGTTTCACTTTTTCTGGTGGAATAGATAATGGTACAACTACTTTGGGAAAATGTTTAGCAATTTCTTACAAAGTTACACATACATCTGACCTATGACCCAGAAATTCGATTCACAGATATTTTCCCAAGAGAAATGAAAATGTATGTTTATAGAAATGTCTGTTTATAGAAAGCTTTATATAAGAATTCGCATAGAAATTTTATTCAGAATACCAAAATCTGGAGACAATCCAGATGTGCATCACAGGAAAAGAGAGTTTTTTAAAACTGTGGTGTATTCAAACAATGGAATACTAACTACTCAGCAATAAAAACAAATGAACTACTGGTACACACAACATAAATGAATCTCTAAAATATTATATTCAATAAAAGAAACAAAGTACAAAAGAGCACATACATGATTCCACTCATAAGAAATTCTAGAATAGATAGAACTAAGGTATGATGATACAAAGCCAATCAGTAGTTGAAGGGTAACTATGGGAATTGACTGGGGGCATGTGGGAACATAATGGGCTGATGAAAATATTTTATCTTGATATGCAGTTGTCAAAACTAATGAACTTAAAGATCTGAGCATTTCACAGTACAGCAGTCCCTGCTTACCCACAGTATCACTTTCTGTGGTTACCCACAGTCAACCAAGATCTGAAAATTCAAATGGAAAATTCCAGGAATAGAAAGTTCGTAAGTTTTAAACTGTATGCCATCCCCATCCATCCTACCTGGTACATGATTTATTTATCCCTTGCAGCAGTGGGGAACGTCCGGTCCAGGCCCTCGAAATCATTTGGTCTGGCCCTACCAAGGCATTAGGGATGAATTAATTAAATATTTTACCAAATATAGCTGGCTAAGTTTTAAGTTGATCATTTTGTATGGCTCGTGAATGATGTTATAAATATCCAAATGGCCCAAGGTTCCCCACCCTTGGTGCAGAGTATCCACTGTATAGGCTACCTGCCCTTTAGTCACTTGGTAGCCATCTGGGTTATTAGATGGGCTGTCATGGCATCACAGTGCTTGTGTTCAAGTCAGCCTTATTTTACTTAATATTGGCCCACATCATGCCTTACCTTAAACCACGAGATCCCCATGGTGTTTGTAGTTGGAAAGCGAAACTAGGTGGCCATTCCTTCCGCTACACCAGATTACAGCAGCACTCCCTTCATCCCGTATTTCATCAGCTTTTGTAATTCCTGGAAATAAAGCATTTTCTATTTTTACAAAAATAAATTTAAAATAAATAAGTAAATAAATAAATAAACAATTTTTTCCTAGAATCTTAGAATTAAAAGAGATCTTTGATACCATTTAGATCGCATAAATCCTTATCAAATACAATAATGTCTACTCTAATATGTCTCAATTTAGACATTTCCAGTGATAGTGTTATCAGTGGAAGATTTCACGTGCTTGTAGTGTTTCCACACCCTAGCCAATTATCTTTTTTTCCAGGTTAGACTGACAGGCAAGCAACTTCCCTACATCACTCCAACTTCATTGCACATGTACCCATCTTCCCCTTTATTAGACCCCTTTCCCCAGTGATTTGCAGGGAATACACTGGTGGTTCCCTGGGGGCTGTGAAATTGTAGCTTCCTGGTGAAGCTGTCCAGATGACCATGCTTATCATGTCTGGTCTTCCCTTTGCTTTCTTCCTATTATTAATATTAATAAACTAGCTAGTTACGATGGTAACAATAGGAAACCCACTGTCTAGGAAGATAACCCATTAATAGACCAATCCTAATTTCCACTTTAGAGCACATAATACTCCAAACCCTGATTTCACAGTTTATGAAACGGGCTTGTAGAGTGGAGAAATTTGATATCTTACAGTAATTTAGAGGCAGAACTAGACCGGGCTTCTGCCCTCTCTCTGCAAGTAACAGAAAGTTAAAACACGTTTGCACCCTACCTTTTATTCCTACTCTTTGCTTCTGGTTCTGTCTCCAGAGCAACAGGGACTCTGTCTAATTTCTTTTCCACATGACAGCCCTTCAGATGTTTCAAGGAAGCTTTATTTCATCTCCTGAGTCTTTTTCCAAAAGAACTCATTCTCTCTATCCCAGTCCATTCCATTTTTCTTCATTTGGCATGAGTCTATACTCTTCACCACCTTCAGCACTCAATTTCCCACAGGTTTGAGACACTTTTCTTAATTAGGGACACCCAGGACTGAATAAAATCCCAGCAGTAAAGAACACAGTGGGCCATGAGCTTCCCTTGATCTTGATAGCTCACTTCTATAATTGTACTCAGTCTTACCTTTCTAGCAACCAGATCACATTGTTGAATCTGTTATAATAGTTATTAATTGAGTACTAACTATGTCCCAGGCATTGTCCTAAGTACCTTACATGAGTTTAATTCTTATAAAAATGCCAACAATATTAGTTGTAACTAATATCATCCTCATCCTCCAGGTAAGGAAAATAAAACACAGATTTTAAGAAACATACCCAAGATCACACACCTAGTAAAGTGGCAGAGCCAGGATTCTAACCTAGGCAAATGGCTCCAAAGCCTGAACTCTTAACGTCATGCCACAAATGACAATGAAAAATAAGCCTCTTTATCAAAAATTGTTGATACTGTTCACTGCTGTGAAGGGAGATCTCTCACAACCTGTGAAATAGGATATTTTGCATTCATCCCTATTAATTTTAAAATTGTGAGTTTTGGTGTCTCCTTCTTTAAAACTTGCACTTTATAATTCAATATATTAGCTATTTTTCCCCAGGTTGTGTCATCTTCAAATCTGATAATAAGCTTTCTAGCTTTCAGTTAAGTTGTTGATTAAAAATTACAACTAGCAAAGGGCCTAGATCTGTAAAAACTTGTTTGGCAGAAAAAAATAACCCAAGGGTTGACTCTTCTTTGCTCTTGTTTAGCCAGTTAGAAAGCTACATGATAATTCTATATCCTGGCCTATATTTCTTCATCTTGTCATAAAAATTGGGATATACCAAGACAGAATTTCCTAAACCTCTATGCCTAGAATGCTTTCAAAAAATAGAAATGAAGCTAGTATGGTCCAACTTGTTCTTTGGGAATCCATGTTACCTCTAAATTATTACAACCTGTGCTAAATATATGAAAGCTCTTTTTTTTAATGCTCTATTTTAGAAATGGTGGCTGAAGTTGTCATCAAGGCTGCTGATCTATGGTCTCCAATATGTATCTTTTGCCCTTTTTGAGGTTGTTTGGAACTAGTTATGGCTTTCTCACTCCACATCCACTCTCAAACAGAAGTTTCCAACAGTGCTATCTAAAGACAGATGCACATTCTTTTAGTATCATGAGCAGTTGGTCATCTGAACTTAGGAAATGGAACATATTTTCACAACTTCAGACTCTTACATCCAATTGCCTCCTTGACATCTTCATTCAGACATCTACGAGGCATTTGCAATTTAATGTTTCCAATGAAGCTTCTACTTTTCACCCCATTCCAAAACCTGCTCCTCTCACAGTCTTCCCCATCTCAATAAATGGCTAGGTCACAAACCTTGAAGTCACCTTTGATTCTTCTCCTCTTATATTCTACTAGTGGCCCGTTACACGAAGATTCACGCAATAGGCCTTCCTTCCCCTGATACCGGCGCCGGGTTCTCCTCCAGCACCCGGGACACTGGCCTTTGGTCCAGCCGCAGCAGCGAAGCTTGTATTCTCCGCTCCGGTTGCTCCCAACCCCTCCTTTTTGTTCCAGCTCCGTAAGCGGAGCCCAGACCCCCAGCCCCTCCTTGAGCAGAGTCCAGGGCCGGCGGGAAGCTTGGCTTCCTCTGTTGCTGGGAGCAACCTAAGCCTCCTGCTTGCTCCAGCTGCGTGGCCACCACCATCTTCAGTCATCTTCGCTCCATGCCTGTGTATGCAAATTAACCGCCATCTTTGTTGGGTTAATTTGCATAGTTGCTCTGATTGGCTGGTGGGTGTAGCGGAGTGACGGAGTGATGGTTAATTTGCATGTTTCTCTTTTATTAGTGTAGATAAAGCAATCCATTAGCAAATCTTATGGGCTTTGTCCCTCCCCCAATTTATCCAGAATCCAACAATACTTCTCAACCCCTCTACCGCTACATTCTAATCCAAGCCACCTTCATCTTTCTTCTGGACTATTGCACTTTCTTCCTAATTGGTGTCTCTACTTTCACCCTTATTCCATGGAGAAGATGCTATTGGCTCACTCAATCAGACTCTCTGAAAACCCTTTTATCAGTTGGTTGGTGAGCCCCTTGCCCAGCTGCTGTAAGTGCGTCAGTGATAATTGCACTTGGGCAATGGAAGCCACTACACCTGGAAGGGTCTGGGATTTATACCGTCCATCCCTTTCCCCCAGAGACTTCATCCAATAACCAGGGTGAAGGTAAAAAGCCCCTCTCCCTCATCTCAAGTGGAAAAAAACCCTACAGTGTAATTTATGCTCCAGAGCTTCCCATGAGATCAGGCTGAATTTTTGCCATTCTCCTCCTCTTCTACCTGCTTCTTCTACTCTCCCCCATTTTATCCATAAAGCACACACACATCCCCCTCTCAGGCTCTACTTCTGGGAACTCATCCTAACACTATCCCCATACAGCAGTCACAGTGATCCTGTTAAAAAGTTCACATCAGCCCGGCTGGCGTGACTCAGTGGTGGAGTGTTGACTTATGAACCAGGAGGTCACGGTTCAATTCCCAGTCAGGGCACATGCCTCGGTTGTGGCTCGATCCCCAGTGTAGGGCATGCAGGAGGCAGCCAATCAATGATTCTCTCTCATCATTGATGTTTCTATCTCTCTCTCCCTCTCTCTTCCTTTCTGCAATCAATAAAAATATATTTTTTTAAATGTTCATATCATTCCTTTGCTCAATCCCTCCATTGGTTTCCCATCTCACCAAGATAAGAAAAAAAAATTCAGAGTTTTTAGCATGGCCAAAAAGACCACCCAGCTAACTTTCCAACTTCATCTCCTTTCCCTCCCCGCCTCATCCATTCCACTTCACTCTCACTGGTCTCCTTGATATTCCTTCAAATCCTATGTGACCTCCTCTATCAAGGTCTTTATACCAAGATTCCTCCACCCAGAAAGCTCTCCCCCAGATATGCAATAAGCTTGCTCATTTCCTTCAAGTCTCTGTTCAAATGTCACTCGTTATAGAAGCCTTCTCTCACTATCCTACCATAAAATAGCACACATACCCGACTTCTTGTCACACTCTGTTATCCATCTCCTACCATAAGAATGTAAGTTCCCTGAGAATGCACCCATTGCTTTGTACTTATATCCCCAGCACCTAAATCGTGTCCAGCTTATATTAGGCATTTAAAAATTTTATTGAATTTTTTGAGTAGGCTATATTTTGACTTCCTACACATAAACCACACAAACACACATACAAATCCAACAACTGTCATTGATTTCAAAGTCCTATTAACACTATTTGTTCGACTTTTTATAGCCTAGGAACCACCTGTTATCAGTGATGGCCACAACAGAAGCAAAATAGAAGTTGAGTTGTTAGGACTCTTTTGCTCTAATCTATTAATGTTGTTCCACTAGAAAAAAAGGATAATATGTGGAAGTCAAGAAACAATAGAGCTTTGCAATCCAGAAAGCTTGAGAATTGTACTGTTAGCTCAAATGGCTTTTACGTAGTCGAGTTGCTAAGCAGATTACTCCAAAATATAAAGCACAGTTGCTATCATTAGTATCAATTAAATAAATGAAATATAAAGTTAGTAAAAACTTAGGTAATAAATATGTTTTTATATTTGAAAGCACAGTAATTATTCAATCATATAACGAATGGATAAACTTCTCTTGTTACTCACAAGAAGGCTTTTGTGGTAGGTCTTTGGAATGGACAAAAAGTAACAGAAGAATTTTGGATTTGAGCACAGAATTATAAGTGGATCATGGAAATGAAACTGATGTGTTTAAACTTTACTTTTTTTTAATCCTCACCTGAGGATATGTTTTTATTTGAGAGAGAGAGGAAGGGAGAAGGAGAGAGAAAAAAAACAACACATCAATGTGAGAGAGAAACATTGATCAGCTGCCTCCTGTATGCACCCTGACCGGGGGATCGAACCCACAACCTGGGTATGTGCCCTGACTGGGAATTGAACCTGCAAAGGATGACACTCCAACCAACTGAGCCCCACCGACCAGGGCTAAACTATAATTGTTAAAATGTATAAAATTGACCCTATAGCAGAATTACTAATGGTATGAGAGGCGCAGGTTGGTCAATGAAGGAATGTCACTCAATAATCTAGAAAAACACACCTTATCCCATAGCTTAGGACACCTCCCTCCCCTATCGCAGGTACTCTATATATCCCCTTATTTTTACAAAAACATTAATTAATCAGAAATGTCATAAGAGGCCTGTCTTCACTTTAGTAGCTACTCGACCTATAAGGAATATTCACCCTTGTTTGCCATTTATTGGAGGGAGTGGTGCCTTCTGAGCTTCTTCCTATACCAGCCCCCACAGAGCCTCTCCTTCCTCAGCTTTATGCTCAAGGTTCTGACCCACTAGGACAGCAGTTCTCAACCTGTGGGTCGAGACCCCTTTGGCGGTCGAACGACCCTTTCACAGGGGTCACCTAAGACCATCCTGCATATCAGCTATTTACATTACGATTCATAACAGAGCAAAATTACAGTTATGAAGTAGCAACGAAAATAATTTTATGGTTGGGGTCACAACATGAGGAACTGTATTTAAAGGGCCAGAAGGTTGAGAACCACTGCTCTAGGACATGCCCACTCTACCCTGAGGCCTTCTGCCACTCCCCTTCACTGAGGTTCCCCCAGAAGCTTCCCGCATCCCATGTCCCTCTGGCATGACTGCCTCCCCCACAGTCTGCTCATTCAAACAGTTCCTCACTTGCTCCCAGCTCTCCGCAGGCAGGCTTGCCGGCCATCCCTGCCTCTGCTCTCTCACCTGCCAGGTCCCTTGCCTGTTTCTTTATTGATCCTAGCGGGGAAACCCCTCTCTAAGACAGAGTTTTCACTGTTCCCGGGGGAATCATTACATATTTCCCAAAGGAGACTTCTATAATTTGACCTTCCCCCAACAGCTGCCTCTGTAATCGGTAGCAGGGCTTTTCAAAGAGTAGTCCCAGACGCCCTGAACCAAGATCTTGGGTCTGGGCCAGAAATTCTCAGTGCATCGTAGGTCGTTTCTAACAAGCTACCAAGGAGAGTTTGTTGCCCTGTAAGTTTAAGAACCACTGCAGTCCTCCATCACGAGGGAATATCTCTGTAAGTCCCTCCGGAGCAACCACGCTTCCTCCTTCTCTTACAGAAGGCCACCATGCCCCACGGGCAGCATCGAGGGCAGAGAAAGTCTACAGTCCGGGCCTCTCAGAGGCCAGACCCCTCCCAATTTCTGAGAATGGCAGGATTTTAGAAAGTGAAGAAATGTCAACAGGATTACAAGAATTGTGATATACCCTAATGTTTACACTCAATATGTATATATAGTGCAATATAATTGTGCTAGTCATAGTTTTACAAAATATAAAATTGATAGTACTCAACAGCTAATATGATCTGGTCATAGAACACAAGTTTAAAGTCTTGTGTGCTGTCCTTCTTCCCCTCCCTGCTCGCCAATTATATCAGTGTGTGTCAGTGGCTGTGTGTTTAACCTCATTCGGAAATAACATCCAAAGTCCACACCTGAGGCTGTTCTCAAATGTGAGGTCTTGGCAATGTGGCCCTCCCGAGACCCACTGTGACTGGCCCTATACATCATCACTTCCAAAGTGGACCCCCTTCCTGGGATATATTCCTAGATTTGTTGTATATGAAAAAAATAAAGATCACTCTCCCCATGTCCCCAAACCACCCCCCTCCCAAGCATACACTTTTGTTTGAGGCAAACCCTGCAGATGTTACTGACCTGGGAGAGAAAACCGCCAGATCAGTGTGTACTTGTCATTCTCCATGGTGGACACCTCTTTGACCTTCCCGTTCTCTTCCCCACCCCAACCCTGTCTTGATTAAACTCCCAGCCAGGTCTCCACTGTATTACAGGAAATTAAAGAAAGATGGGATTGGTGCTTGGGCCAGGGGAACCCTACTGGTGGCCGTGGTAACAACTAATGAGAGATTTCCAAAGAGGAGGTGAATGGTAAGGTCACATGACCCCTCACAATGCCCAGTGACCCCTGGAGGGCTAGGATTTGGTTTCAGGAAGGGAACGGGTGGGGTTTGTTCTAGTTACGTAAATGAACATTTTTCTTCATGCTCACCTTATTTTAATCAAGAAAATCTGAAAATTTGCAATCAGTGACACTCAATAGAGAAAAGGAGTTGTATAAGGAAGGGAGCTTAACCTCTTCCTTTGGGTCTCATTCCCACTTCACCCTGAAAAATCCAGGATTGAAATTTACAATATCTAACCAACACTTACAGTTGGGGTTGTTCTGCTCATACATTTTCTCCCCCAAAATATATATATATTTGATCTCAGAGAGGAAGGAAGAGAGAGAGAGAGAGAGAGAGAGAGAGAGAGAGAGAGAGAGAGAGAGAGAGAGAGAGAAACATCAATGATGAGAGAGAATCATGGATTGGCTGCCTCCTGCACGCCCCATACTGGAGATAGAGCCCTGACCAGGAATCAAACCGTGACCTCCACGTCAATGCTCAACCACTGAGCCATGCAGGCCTGGCTAAAAGCACTTTCCACACCTGAAGGTGTTCTGCTTTCCTATCATTGTACCCAAGTAAAGCAATATCTCCTTGGCAACTTGTGCCCAGGATAAGAAAAGCTGCCTGTCTGAGAGGGCAGGGGTCTGCAAACTCACTTTCTCCTCTCCCAGCACAGACGTTCCAGTGCTACATTCGATCATAACCATGTGGATTTATTTAGCTACAATGTTATCATCCCCATTAAGCCACAGTAAGAGACAATTCTCTGCTTTTATTTATAACCTGAAGGGATTATTTTTGAGTTAAGGCTTTAAGAATTCAGATCTATCAGGAAAGAACAGCTTGTGTAATGAACTTCCTGTTTTCATCATATTTGGACACCGAGCCTCCTAGTTGCCTGTTATTATTACCCAGTTAATATGAACTGCCTGAGGTTTATTTTTAGCTGCACTGACTCTTATTGTAAGGACTGCATAACTGCTTTCAAAATGGGAAAACGTAATTATGGGATCTAACACGAAGTTGGGGATATTCTTAGGTCCTTTCACAAGGCAATGGCTTCAAAAAAATGAAAATAGACCCTTTTAAATGGCTAAAGAAAACACAGTTATTTGATCCAAAATAGCCCATTGATCCTTTTACAAACGAAACACTTATTTCACAGAATAAAGTCTCATTTTTGTTTAAGTGACCTAAACCTATGACTTTATTTCTAAGTTCAGAGTAGGGGGAGTAGAGGGAGGGAAAGAATTGGTAGAGAACAGAGGCAGGAAGGGTGTCAGCATCATTTACCAAAAGAGCGAACGAGTAAAGCTAAGCTGAAAATACCAAAACCCCTAACCGCTGAGGGCTGAGGATTGTGGGTCTCAGTGCTTCATGACCCCCACTGTGAGCACCAAACGCCTCATGCATGGGTGTGAAGGGAGCCAGCGTTCAGTGGGCTACACGGGACCGCCCCTTCACGTTTGGTGGCCTGGAGGTAGTCACACACACAGGCCACTGCCTCACTGCCCGCATCGTCCATGCCCCCAGATCTTTGCCCACGCCATTACTCATTCGTTCAACAGAAATGTATTGAGCATAAAAGTATAGTAGATCCAGGAATAAACTGATAATTACAACATCGTCTTCACTCCAAGAGTGACCAATGCATTGGTAAAGAGAAGTTCAGGGGATTCTGCCAGCACAAAAAAGAGGATACCTAACCCAGCCTGGACGAAAGGGGGAAAGTGTCCTGAAGGAGGTGACATCCTGAACTGAGTCCTGAGGAACAGGTTGGGCTTATTCTGCAAAAAATGGTGCCATCGGCCTAGGGAAAAGCTGAGGCAGAGATCAGATGTGGAAAAGACTGGGGCAAGGTCAGGCAGCCTGACTGAAGTGGAGAGTCAAGGGCACATAAGCAGAATGAAGGCTGCAATGTTAGGTGGAGGCCCTGCAAACCATAATAAAGACTTTTAGCTTTATCCTAAGAATGATGGGAACAAGTTACTGTCAGTTTCGAAGAGTGGTAATATTTAATAAACATCACTGTGGTTCCAGCAATGTATACATGGATAAGCAGAATGCAGTATATCCGTTCAATGAAGATTATTCAGCCTTATAAAGGACAGAAATGCTGACACGTGCTACAACATGCATGAACCTTGAGGACATGATGCGTATGTGAGATAAGCGTCACAGCCAGTATAATAGCAACTTCATTCTTTTCATTCCTTGAAGCACTTGCTCTGACCAAACACTAATCTTTCTTTCCTGACTCCTATCCAACAGTCAGCAATCCCAGTGGCTCTACCTTTAAATTAGATCCAGAATCTGACCACTTCTCTCCATGGCAAGCCAAGTCTAAATGACCATCAGACAATCTCCTCACTAGGTTTCCTGCACCCACTTTTCCCACATCTCTTCTCTACAGCGTCCTCTCCACAAAGCAACCATATGATGCTTTTAAAACATGTCAGATCATGTTACTGCTCTGCTTGAAATGCTTCAATTTTCCCTAGTCTCATTTTTAAAAGCCCTTTAAACGGCCTATATAACCAGGCTCCCTACTACCTCTCTGGCCTCCCACCACTCTGCCCCCACACTCCGTTCCTGCCCCATAGGCCTCCTTGCTTTCCTCAAACACACCGAGCACACTCCTGCTTTGGGGTTTTTGCACAACACGTTCTCCCTGCATGGAAACTCTTCTCAGAGAGACTCATGTAGCTCTCTCCTTCCGATCTCTGCTCACATGCCACCTGGTCACACTGTTTAAAATAGCAAATTCCACCCCCATATCCAGTGCACCCTATCTCTCCCTTATCCACTTGACTTTTCTCCATAGCACTTAACACCAACTGTCATGCCATGTATATTTATTTGTTTATTGTTGATTGCCTTCCTGCCACACACACACACACACACACACACACACAGGTTAGAATATAAATTCTGTAAAGGCAGGCAGTTCTGTCTGTTCTGTTCACTGATGAATCCTCGGCACCTAAAATGGTCCCTGGAACATGTTAGAGTCACATGATGAATGATGGAAAGAATGAATGAGCAAATGAATGAATATGTTTCCAACTAGATACACTGGTGTGAAATCTACAAAAGCAATGCTACTCAATTTCCTATACTTTTTCCTAATAAGACACCATCGTTTTATCTACCAGTTTTAACACATTTCTTCTTAGGATTTAGGCAAAGGTATTGGCTTAATTTAATGATGAACCTTATGTCATAATTTCCTTAAATAATAGAGCTGTAAATGCTATAATAACATGGATCTCTTGGAGGCTTAAAAAAATCTATGAAGAACATGCTCATCTAATTTTGATTTTTTATGAATAGTTATAACAATGAGTAATTAATTTTTATATTTATAGAAAATGAAATGCATTTCTTCCTTTATGAAAATCTAGCACTTCAGGAACAACTAATTCTTGGAGAAAAAAAATTCTCATGGGATCATTAAAATTGGAAGCATGGTACTTACCTAAGCCATAACAGGCACAGCAACTAAATGGGCACCAAATGGTATCCTCCTTGTTGTGCCCAAATCCGCCGAGTTCATCACCTCCCCTAATCTGTATGGAACGCCCAGTGGATGAGTACGAGAGATACACCATAAGTTTCCTGGCACCTAAGGCACAAAGAGAAACACCCAGTTTCTAACCTGTGTTACGAGCAAAGAAAAGCTGATGTCCTAAATCCAGAGGGAATTTATCATGTATATTTTTAATAACAGATTTTAGGTAACATAAGGCACAACATCCTCAGCAAAGGTATTTGCCAAAAAAATTCAAAAACATTGTTCCCATGGACTACTCTGATATTGAATCTCATAAAGGCTCAAAGCATAATATTAGACATTTAACGCAGTGGAAGCATTTCCGTCAGGAGCAGAGGTAATCCAGCCCAGCTATGTTGCTCCCTGAGACTACGGCAAAACGCAGGAGCAGAGATGAGAGCTCCTAGAAGAGGAAGGGAGAGGTCGCCCCTCCATTAAACTGTGTCTCCCCAATATGATGTCTTGGGTGAGCCTTAGGTAGTGTGCAGTTATAAGTCACTTCAGGATTGAATTCCCTGACAAGTGCCTGAAGTGCCAATAGTCTATGATGTTGATTATCCATATGCTTTAAACACCAGATGTGCAGGAAGTGAGCTGACATTCTGTTGTCAGCTTCTTAAGAACCTGACTTGTATTCTTGCCATTTCATTTCTGCACAAAGATGAGCTGCAGGGGTGCCTGCAGGTGACATCAGTATTTTCCTCAAAATGGAGTTGGAACCCACTCACACACTTAGATGAACACTTTTAAGGACCCTGTACTGTAGATAAGGATTGGGTCCAAGACCTTTCTTAGGGCAGGTGTAACCAATCAACCTTTTCAACTATTTTTTTTAAAATAAGATAAAAACAACAAAACCAAACACCCTCCTTATGGCCCCAGTTGCACTAAAACCTGGTATGCCTGCCAGACGGCCTTGGCTGGGGGAAAATGCTCCTATGGACCAGAAAGAGTTGACTCCTTGGTTAAGGTTACCTGATGTTATCAACCTAATAATGTTGGAGACCCTCTGCCCAAAGCAGCAGTTTAGCTCTGATAGAGTTGACGCTAAGCTGCTCTTTCTAACAATAATTAGTCAGCAGGTTCGGCTGTTTTTTTTATAGTATTGTTTATTATAAAACATTACAAAACATTGACAACACTCAAAATAAAAGAAGGAAAAAGCCACCCAAAATTCTGCCATCCTACAAACCAAACTGTTTATATTTTTTTTCATGCTCCCTTTCAGTCCCTGTCCATATGCAGATGGAATTTTTACAGTTGTAATCACAGCACAGATACAGTTTTGTAGTCAGGTTTGTCTCCATCCGAATGTTCAATGCATTTTTCCAGTTTTCTCCATTATCCTCATTTTTACTACTAGGAACATTTCACCCTGCCATTCTTAGCAACCTCCCATGGGGCTCCAAGGGGCTGTGGTGATAATATTGGAGCAGTATTTATCAAAACAATTCTTTTAATTAGAATGGTTTGACCCTGGGAAACTTTAACTTTTAATTCTATGTCCTATATTATTAGAATTTTTATAAGTATGAATTCATGTATTAATTGATTTTTTAAAAATGAAGAGTGGGTTATACTCACTATGTGGTCCTTTCAAAGAAATTAACTCATTCATAATCCAATCAGTGTCCTGGCACTTAACCAATCAGATTCCTAGTTCCTCCTCTTCGGAGGAGACAAAGAAGGGCAAGGAGAGATTCTTTTCCTCTCTTCCTGCGTTAGGCAAAGAAGAAGAAAGGCTTTCCAGAAACAAAAAAAAAAAAAAAAAAACAACAAAAAAAAACAAAAAAGAACACAACAAAAGCAAAGGAGTAGAGTGGTTCTACGTAGCCTGGTGTGTGTGAAGAGTTTGTGATTCACCACCCAACTTCTACTTCCAACCAGGGGCAATTTTGCCCACCAGGGGACATTTAGCAATGTCTGGAGTTACTCTTGGTTGTCAACTAAGAGGAGGGAATACCACTGCATCTAGTGGGTAGAGGTGAGGGATGCTGCTAAACATCTTACAATGGCACAGGACAGCCGCCCTGCCCCTAACAAAAAATGATCCAGCCCCAAATGTCAGTAGTGCCCCAGATGAAAGACCTGTTGCAGCACAAAGGGTTAGGCAGTGAGCAGCAGGTAGAAAATAAACCTGAGAGGTTCATTGAAGCCAAATCACAGAAGGCTTAGATTTTATGCCAGGAGCTTAGTTGTTTTTTTGTTTGTTTTACTGGGGATGATGGAGAGCCATTAAAAGGAAATTAACTGATCAAATTTGTATTTTAAATATAATACTCTGAAGGATAAATCAGAGGATGTCATTACTGGTGACAAGAAAAAGCCCTTAGGATGCTATTCTAAAAGCTCAGAGAGTAGGGTGAGGCCTGGAGCCTGTATAGTGCCAGAAGGGATCAAAGGAGAGAATAGGATCAACACACATTCAGGATGTAAAAGTCAGCAAGTGTTGGAAATTGAATAGATATGGGGAGGGCAGGGAGGATATGGGGAGGGCAGGAGGTTACCAGGATAACTTCCAGGTTTCTCCTTCAGATTATTGGACCAATGATAGTTAGATACAGGAAGAGAAGATTACAGGGGGAAAATAAATGTATCCAGACAAAAGTTTCACAACAGTCTCAGTTACTTTTTGGAGGAGATAAAATAAATAACAGAATCCACTCATTCAACAAATATTTTAATAGTCATTATCTGTAAAAAAAAAAATAGCTTATATCTAGAACTGGCTAGCAATTAGACTGAGATTTTTTTAAAGAAGAAATGTGATGTTATTTTGAAGATGTCTCTGACAGCCTTAATGCAAGGTTCTGCAATTCCAGGAGATGGAAGGTTTCCCTTTTTGAATGTAGAGTCAACTACGCCTAGTGTTCATGTTGAGCGAACCATACCTGTGGTGTTAATTAAGGTTGACAAGGACTTCAGTCAACTACTCAAGCAAGATCAAAATAATTCTGGCAGCAGATATTTTCTTTTTTCTTTTTTTAGTATATTTTTATTGATTCCAGAGAGGAAAGAAGAGGGAGAGAGAGATAGAAACATCAATGATGAGAGAGAATCATTGATCAGTTGCCTCCTGCATGTCCCACACACCCACAACCTGGGAATGTGCCCTGACTGGGAATCGAACTGTGACCTCCTGGTTCATAGGTCCACACTCAACCACTGAGCCATGCCTGACAGACTTGGCAGCAGAGATTTTCTTCTGGAGCCCTTTTCAGCCTCAAAAAACTAGATTTTATTTATTTTTATTTTTTTAGAGTTGATGAAAATAATGGATTCCGGCTATTGAGAATACTGGAGACAACAAAATAGAGGCAGCATGGAAATTTAAATGTTTGGGTAGTAGTCAATTCATGCACGTGATTTTAATTTCCTCATACTGAAGTGACACCAAGAAGATGAAGACCCCAAATCTGCATTGTCAGTGCCCCTGCTGGTGAGCCCAAAATATTCCTGCACATTTTATGTAATTTAATTTTTGGAAAGGAGAAGTCATTTTTAAAAGACTTATGTCTTAATGAGTCTCTGGATGACCTGATCTCAGTTATATTTAAGATAATATCTTGATAATATGGCCTGGAATTTCTTTCTGATCTCTTTTATGAAGCAAGAGATGAAAGTACTTGTTCTTGCATAGTCCAGCAACATAGTAGTATAACCATGACTTGTTAATATTATAAATAATTATTCATGAAGACTTCCAGAATAAAATATGTGCCATAAATCCTTTGTTATCATAAATGTATTTGTTCACTTCAGTTTAACCTTATCCCTAAAATCTCACTGATTTGAGTATGTGTAGGAACAGATGCAAGGACCGTTTTTGAAAGCTCAAATTAAGTTTAATAGGAAAACATTTACTTTCCACTAGTCTGAAATATCCAACTCAGGTTGAAATAAGCTCTGAAGAGCTAATTCTTCAATCATCAATAATGCTGCCCTTGGTTGGAAACATAAGTGAAAGTCCACAGATTTATCCCACAGCCTGCTATTTACCGTTATTGGACTATGATTATAAATAAGTTTGACCAGATATTTTCCTCTTTGATTCAGACAGTTATTCCTGGAGAAGTGCCTTAAAAGGAAGAATCTGACAATTGCAGGTTTCTGATGGATGTAGCTCTGGTGGAACCGCTGCCAAACCTGGCATTCAAGTCCCCTGAAATTATGTCAGCTAATGAATACTTAGAAAACATAAAGTTCAGAAGGCTGTCAAATTACTGTACAGTTTGAAGTAATCGGTACATGCACTGTAGGAAAAACATATATGTTAAAACCTAGATCAGGGACTGGATTAGTTCATAAATTCCACCATCTACAAAGTTAATTTTTTCAGTAAGTGCCACCTATGTGCTGGACACCACGGGAGTTTTCACAACAAGGTTTCTCCATTCATCCATAAAACAGTCCTTTGAAGCAGTCGTTGTCGTCTCCCATCCTATCTAATAATAGACAAAGATTGAAATTAACCGTATCTTCGCTAGCCTCCCATTGGCTAATCAGCGAGATATGCAAATTAACCACCAACAAAGATGGCGGTTAATTTGCATACATAGGCATGAAGCGGCAGAGCGAAGACTTGAAGGCGCCTCCAGCCTCCGGAGCCGGAGCCGCGAGAGGCTTGAAGGCGCCTCCGGCAGGAGCGAAGGCCTGGGTCCCGGGTGCCAGAGGAAAACCGGTGCCGGCAGCCAGGGGAAGGGAAGGCCTATTGCACGAATCTTTTCATGCAACAGGCCTCTAGTCTAGAGATAAAGAGCTACAGCCCAAAGTCATCTTTCTGATCATTGCTGGAGCCAGGATTTAATCCAGGTCTTCTAATAAATCTCCCCTTTTGGCATTATACTCTTCTACTTTCTAAAACTCCAATTTCAAGAACTTGAGGTCAACATGAGCACAGAGCAAGATGGCAGCCACCTATGAGCCAAGAAGAAAGACCTCACAGGAAACCCATGATGCTTGCGTCCTGATCTCAGACCTCCAGCCTCCACAACAGTGAGAAAATAAATGTCTGTTATTTAAGCGGTCCTATCTAATGCAGTTTGTTACAGAAGCTTGAGCTGAATAATAATATGAGTGTTGAGTTTCAGTCTTGAAGGAGGAATAAGTTCTAGAAATCTGCTGTACAATAGTATGCATGTAGTTAACAATATTTTACGGTATACTTAAATTTTGGGGGGGGAAAAAAACTCGAGGTCAGCATGTCAATCCGAGTTCATAGCTTTCCATCCCAATTTAGCTCCTTCTATGAAAATTCACCATTCCTTTGTCTCCTTCCCACCCCCATGACAATCAATGGTCAATTCCTCCTATTCTGAGGGCTCCTGTCCTGCCTTCAAAACCCTTGTTATTATTCCGAGTGGCGGCTGTAAACTAGCATCACAGGCCCCACCCAGACCTACTAAACCAGAACCTGCACTTTACAAGATCTCCAGCAGATTCCTGTGCACATTGAAGTTTAAAAAGAACATCTGCAGCCCAAGTGACAGGTCCTCTCCATCACTGCTACCATCGTTATTCATCAGGCTCTGAGTCTCTGGTCCCAAGTGTTTACCAGTCTCCTAATTAGTCTTCCCCATTTTTCGTCTCTCCCCAATCCTTCATCACCCAATTCCTATTCATAAAACACCAATACATTGACTTTTCTAAAGAAAAGAATGAGGCCCTCTCCCCTACCCCCTGACTCAAAACTTTCAGTTGCTCCTCAGGACCTATGAAAAATAATAAGTACATAGTCTGTGCCACATATTTTATAAACTCTTTCCTGAACTAACTTGTATACTCCTTACACCAACTTTATGACATTGGCACTAGTATTATCTCATTTTAGAGACGAGAACTCTGAGACTGAACAAGGTTAAATAAATTGGCCCAGGTCATGTAGCTAGTCAATGGCAAAACCAGGATGAAGGCTCCAGCTAGCTCCTCACCTGGCCTCCAATGTTCTCCAGATTTACATGAAAAAGGAAGAGAGGGCTTTTGTCCATGCACCTTCTTTTTGCAGAAATTTTCCTAGGAATTTCCACTCTATTATGCCATTTAAAACTCACAAAACCCTGCAGCAAGGTTATGATGTCATTATTCCCATTTTTACAGATGAAACTAGGAATTAGAGAAAGTTGAACCAAAGTTCAGTTAACTCCAAGCCAACATACTTTCCTCCTATACCTGATTAGGGCTACTACTCTTTCCACTTAGAGAGTGTTCCCTGCCTCTCTAAATGCCCTAAATTCACTATCTTTTAAAGCCAGTATGGATTCTAAGCACAGATTGTTCCCTTTTCTTCCAATTCGGAAGTGCTCTTTTCCTCCTCAGAAATCTTAATAGCTCTTTACCTCCAATTTTCCTTTGGCACTACTTTGTATTTTCTTTTACGGTTATTTTTGCATAAGTGTGCATATGCATGAACATTTTCAGAATACTGGACTCTACCTCCTTTCAGTAACTGTGATTATTTTTCCTAAAATTTTAGAAGATTAATCTAAGGAGACAAATGAAATTACAGCCATAATGTTAAGAAAATGTAATATGAATTCATGAACAGGGAAAAAATGCATGTGTGATCATTGAGGACTGAGACAAAAATTATTACCCTGAATAAAGACAGAATTTGAGAAACAGAAAGTTGCCATTTACTCTTTAATTTCTTCCCATAAAAATCAAACAAGATGCTTTCTGGATTTTCAACCAGTTCATCCGTTATTTTCTGGCACTTTCTTACATCTTTCATTCTATTTTATTTTTCCTATCAACTATTATTTGTTACAAACAATTATTTCAGCTACATCCATTCTGATAATAGTTCCAAAATTACCTCAATATAATTCCAACCTTTTCTTACTACATGGCCACAAATAGCTCCCATTAAATTAAATGGAATATGAAGGGAAAGGAAGAGAAGACTTGGCTTAAATATCCTTTTAAGGACTCCTACTGTGATAGTTCCTGTAACACTAATAACCCATTGACAAGTAAGTTTAAAGATTTACCAGCCCATTATTTTTGCAAGGCATATGTCACATGCTATTTGTAAGCCAAAAAATAAAATTTACATTTTTACCATTATTATTTATTACTATTTTACTCATCACAGTAAAGGGCTTTATGGTCTACAACTAAAGGCAATTTTATAACTCAGTAAGTATTGACAGCAATAAGAAAACATTAATTTCCTCATCCACTGATACTAACTCCAAAATCTAAATAAAGGCCAGTGGTAATTATTCCAGTTTGTTTTTTTAATGTGTGTCTAAAAGCAGAGATTTGAAGTGTATTTCCAAAGTGCCTTAAGATCCACTTTAAGAAGGGGATGGATGTAGTATGCAGCTTTTGACCTACATCCTTTCTAGTAGAGCATCTCACACTGGTTTCTATGGAACACCCTGTAAGACAAACTGTGAGGTATTTATTTTAAGTTGAAGGAATCCCCAAAAACAAGCTTCACACATGTGACATTTTTTTTCTATCCTGTTCAAAAGAGATTTTGGAATGAAGTGGAAGTCCCATCCTAGATAATAAAAGGCTAATATGCAAATTGTCCCCTCAGGATTTTGACCAACCGGGAGTTCAACCACGTACTATGCCATGTGCTGACCACCAGGGGGTGGCGCGGAACAAAGGAAGGCCCCAGCCAGCAGCCAGCAGCTGGGGAAGGAGTGCCCCAGCCGGCAGCCAGAAGGCCCCAATTGGCCCTGATCGCCGGCCAGGCCTAGGGACCCTACCTGTGCACGATTTTCGTGCACCAGGCCTCTAGTTTATTAGACAAGGCAGGGTAAAAGTGAGTTTCCACTTGAACAGTTGTTCAAGTGGAAAATATTACAATAACTAATATATATTAATACAAGAATAAACTGTGCTTCATGTACTCTCACCTGTAAAACTACTTTTGTCCTATCCTGTACGCATAGAGCTAGAAACTCAAGCATTCCTTGTGTTTGTACCATTTAAGATAGAATACACATTCCATGAGAGGAGGCATCTTGACTCTTTTGCTCACTATAGATTTTCTAACACCTGGCACAGTGCCTACCAGATAATTTGTGCCTAATAAAATACTTGTTAGTAAACTTCCCTAATTTCACAGATGAGGAAACTGGAGGGCAAAGCAGTCAAATGACCTAACCAAAGTCACACAGTAACTTTGATGCAATCCTAGCACTGGAATCTACAATTCCTGCTTGGTATAATTTCCACTGATTTCAGCATAAGCAAATGCAGGTGTCGGGGTGGGGACAGAAATGAATGAGAACCAAAAATAAAAAGGAAGCCTGGAACCGTTTTTCAAACATCTCATCAGAAGACAAGGATAAAGTTGTACATCAATTGGGAAGGGAGTATCCCCCCCCAAAAAAAAATTTTAATTAAGAACCTGGCTGGTGTGGTTCAGTGGTTGAGCATCGACCCATGAACCAAGAGATCACTGTTTTGATTTCCTGTAGGTCAGGGCACATGCCCAGGTTGCAGGCTCAATCCCCAGTGGGGAGCGTGCAGGAGGCAGCCAATCGGTGATGTTTCTCTCTCATCGATGTTTTTATCTCTCTATCCCTCTCCCTTCCTCTCTTTCTAAAAGAAATAACTAAAAACATTTTTTAAAAGAACTAAGAACTCTTCCATGAATAAATGAACAAATAAACAAAAACCCCATCTATCTAGTTGATGGGGGGAAATTTTTTTCAGGGGCTTTAGAAAATTAGTTTTTAATAACAGAAAATTAGCCCATATAAGGGGAAAAAAAGAAGTCCACAAAACATAGCAGGTTAGCTATAAACTGAAAACTAGACCAAATATAACTTGAGAAATACTTTGAAAAGGATTCCAACGGCAATAAAATACTTTTTATAACATTTTTTTTAAAAAAGTGGGCTGAAGAATCTGAATAACAATTTAATGATCAGGGTCTAAAAGAGGTACGCTCAGGGAAAAAATCAGATAGCAAATTGGATAAGTGAATCATTTTTCTTGGTCTTCCTGGGAAGGAAATGCGAGAGGGAAGATTCATGCATAATAAGTATCTTGAAATATACAAGTTAATCCTTCTATATCAAATACTGGCAAATGCCCATGAGTGAGCAGGAAAAAAGAAAAGAGGTTTCACTCTGTGTAAAGTACATATTTATGCAATTGAGGAGAAAAAAAAAATACTCTCAAGCCTAGATCATGACACTACTCTAACCTAGAGACAAAACAGAAATTCCATGAAGGACATTGCCTCGACATGAGGCTGCAGCCAAAAATTCCATTGAAAATGCTGCTAAACAGCACCAAGTAGAGAAAAACAAGCAAAAAACATTGCCTACCTTTATTTAAAACTGTGGTTTATCCACACTGGAAGAAAACATACATTTCTGACTACTCATGTTAAGAATAATGTAAAAGAGGTACTAAAAAAAAAAAAAGAGGGACTAATGGTCAAGGAGATTATGGAACTAATATAAACTATCAAGGCAAAGTTTATGATCTTGAAAGTTGTACTTAACCTGGGAATTACCGTACACTATCCCGCTGAACGGGCTATTCCATTACGTGAATGTGACTACCATTTTGCTAAGTGCTGACTCATGTACCAAGCATTGTGCTCATCACTTAATATCCATTATCTCATCTAAACTTCATAATAAGGATGTAGGCATTAGTGTTGTCACTTTACAAATAAATGGACTGAGGTTTAGACAGTTTAAGAAACTTGTCCTATTTAACACACCAAATGAGAGCCTGAATATGAATCAACGCTGGTCAAACTTTTGCATCAAGATTTTTAACACTGTTTTCCCCACCCTATGCTTACCCATTCATTGGACTGTTTTTTTGTTTTGGTTTTTTTGTGTGCTTTGTGTGTGGCTGACTTCAGTCTCACCACGATACAGCAAATAAATAGCTATAATTCTAAATACGTGCATGACAGACCATGTCTCACTTGACTTTTATCCTCAGAGCCTAACCATCACCTAGAACAAGGTAAAATGTTCAGTAGGTGTTTGCCAAATAAAGCGAGTTGAATAAATATAATGCATATTAAGTAATACAGCAAATTTCTGACAAAAATATTGTTGATTATGTCTGGAAGCAAAGTCTATACTTTAAAAATTGAGATTTAAACAACTGCAATAGACAAAGGTTAGACATTTCTACAAACAATACATTTGCTCTGACATAAAGAAATGGCCATTGTAGCAGTAGGAACAGAACTGGATCAGTGGATCACAGAAAATCCATGCCTTAGGCAGTTTCCGGTTGGAAACAATAAGACCAACCCTGGTTAATCACTGAGAAAAAGGAATTCATTGAAAGAGCTAGGCTTTAAATATAAGCAGAAACCAAGAAAATATAGGTAACCAAAGCCACTGCCAAGGCCACGTAACAGGAACAGCTGGGTTGACGCTAAGCCATCACTGAACTTTGGATGGTACAGCTGGACTGCCCCCACCTGCCCCTTAGAAAACTCTGCTACAACTACTGACACAACCACCACTGGATGCTGGATACCACAGCCACCACCACCACAAGAATTCTACACTGTCCCTGCTTCTTTAGGTAACTCAGCTCAGATTCAAATTCGTGGGCTGCAAATTCAAGCTGCAAGGGGGGAAAATAAAACCTGGCTCTTTTGGCCTCCGCCATGGAGTGAGCCCTGCTTGTCTCCACATCTTACACTAGATTCCAAAAGCATAGAAAGTGAATTTTAATACAAGGTAACCACAACAAATATATTTATACTAGAGGCCCGATGCATGAAATTCATGCAAGGGGTTCGGCCCTTGCAGCCCCAGCTGCCTCGGCCATCGCAGCACCGGCTTCCGGACAGTCATCCTGCTGTTTGGTCTAATTAGCATATTAGCTCTTTATTATATAGGACTATAGGCCCAGTGCACGACATTCATGCACTGGGGGTGAGGGGGTGTCCCTCAGCCCAGCCTGCACCCTCTCACAGTCTGGGATCCCTCAGGGGATGTCCACCTGCCGGCTTAGGCCCACTCCCCGCCCCTTGCTCCCGCCACCGCTGCTGCGCTCGCCAGCCATGAGCCCGGCTTCTGGTGAGTGGCACTCCCCCTGTGGGATCGCAATGACCACCATGGGGCAGCTCCTGCATTAAGCGTATGCCTTCTGGTTGTCAGTGTGTGTCATAGAGACCAGTCGTTCTGCCATTCGGTTCATTTGCATATTAGCCTTTTATTAATTAGGATATGTATTTACTACAAAATTACAATCTGAGAATAGGACCTAGAACTGGATTAGGACCGGCCTTCTAGCTAGCGGGGTCTCCAAAACCTAGCAAGGGGGGATAACACTTCAAAAGTATAGCAAGTGGGCTGCATCCTTGGGAAATGGAGCATGAGCTGTATGGGCACTGCAAGGCATGTTCCCATAGGGTCCCATGAAAACACACTCCCTATGCCACAGATTGGCAATCATGGCTTCCTCCTTTCCCAAGTCCCTGAAGTTATGGCATACCTATGGCCATCATTTCTTACCACACCTGTTCAGACATTTGTTGATTACTTCCTCCTAGGCCAGTGATGGCGAACCTATGACACGCGTGTCAGAGGTGACACGCGAACTCATTTTTTTGGTTGATTTTTCTTTGTTAAATGGCATTTAAATATATAAAATAAATATCAAAAATATAAGTCTTTGTTTTACTATGGTTGCAAATATCAAAAAATTTCTATATGTGACACGGCACCAGAGTTAAGTTAGGGTTTTTCAAAATGCTGACACGCTGAGCTCAAAAGGTTCACCATCACTGTCCTCGGCTGCAGTGATGCTTCTGATGCCCTCATAGTAACGACAGCAGTGCTTGCGTTTACAAGTTCTTACTAAGTGCCCAGAGCTATGCTAAGGGCATTACAGATACTGAATCATTTTATTCTCACAATAACCTTAGGAAGTAGGTACTAAGATTACACTCATTTTAGGGATGAGGAAAATGAGCAGAGAGGTTACTTAACTTACCCAAGGACACACAGAAGCTAAGCTGCAGTGTCAAGGCAGGAACCAGGCAGTCTGGCTGCAGAACCTGTCCTCTTCACTGCCTCCCTTTTGAGAGGATTTCGGGCAAGCCCTACTGGACTGCTGGGTTTTACCATGCACTTCCTTAATAAGATCACCTGCTACAGAAAATTCGCATTGGACACTTCCAGCATCAGAGTAGCATCTCCAATACTCCCACTTGACATCTTTATTGGCCATTATGGATCAAGTCTAATTACCAAAATGAAACAATGGGAATGATATTGGAAAGAGAAAATCACAGTAGAAAGACGAAGCAAACTGGGTGCTGAGTCCCACTCCGCAGCTCTGGCTAACTGAACTTTTGATGGATCTCAATGTGTTGCACTTGCTGAGGGACCATGAGGATGGTCTGTGTCATCACTGTGCTCAGAGCTTGAATGAACGTATATACGTATGTATTTCTAATATAAAAATATTTCTGAGGATAGTCAGCACTATTTCAAATTAGCATTGTTCGGGGTATGCCTATATATTATTAATTTATAATGTGGTGCCAATATATTTATGGTTAAGCTGGCTGTTCAATGAACTGTATATAATCCATTTGTTAATATATAAGCAGTTCTCCTTTGTTCCATTTTGCTATTATTTTTTCCATTATCTTATCATGAAAAATTTCAGAGAAAAGTTGAAAGAACTCTATAGTGAACATACATACACCTACCAACTGAATTTTATAATTAGCATTTTGGTACATCTTCATCATATATAAATTCATGATTCCTTCTACCCACTCATCAATACATCTTATTTTTAAAGCATTTCAAAGTAATTTGCAACATCAGAACACTTTTCCCAAAACACTTTAATGAGTTTAATATTTATTTCCAGTTCTTTTGAGATAAACTATATGTACAGTTAAATGCAAAAATCTTATATGTAATAGTTGATGAGTTTGACAAATGTAAAGGGGTCCCTTAGGAAATTATAGACAGTAGCATTAACCGGGAAAGTTCCCTCTTGCTCTTTCCCTGTCGTTCACAGCCCACATAGCCCCAAAGGCAGGCTATGTTTTGATTTGTTCTGATTTATTTCATCATAGACTAGCTATACTTGTTCTAGAACTTCATATAAATAGAATCATAGTATGTTTACTTTTTTCATATATTTTTATTGATTTCAGAGAGAAAGGGAGAGGGAGAGAGAGATAGAAACATCAATGATGAGAGAGAATCATTGATCGGCTGCCTCCTGCACGCCTCCTACTGGGGATCAAGCCTGCAACCCAGGCCTGTGCCTTGGCCAGGAATTGAACCATGACTCCCTGGTTCATAGGTCGATGTTCAACTACTGATCCATGCTATCCAGGCTACTTACTCTTTTTTATACATCATTCACTTAGTATAGTTTTGAGGGTTTTAAGATTTTATTCATGTTATTATGTATAGAAGTAGTTTGTCATTTTTATTGCTAAGTAGTATTCATTGTTTGAAAATACTATAGTATCTTTACCCATTCTCTCATAAATGGGCCCTAGATTGTTTTCCAATTTTTATTTATTATGAAAAATGTTGTATGAACATTTAAGTGTGTTTTTGTGCGCATATTTTTCATTTTTCTTGAGTAAATACCTACGAGTAGAATTGCTGCGTCTTTAAGAAGTTGTATTCTTAACTAAACTTCCAGACTGTTTTCCAAAGTAGTTAAACCATTTTACATACCCACCAACAATGAATGAGTGTTCTGGTGATTCCATATTCTCTCCAACATTGGGTGATACCGGACCTTTTAATTTTATCCATTCTAGTGAGTATTCAGTGTTAGCTCATTGTGGTTTTAAAATACATTTCCCTAATTACTAATGGCGTTGAGCACATTTTTCATGTACTTATTATTAGCCATTTGTATATCTTCCTTTGTGAAGTATCTGTTCAAATCTTTTGCTTATTTTTATTAGGCTGCATTTATTTTTATTATGATGATTTTTTATAAGATCCAAGTTAAAAGAACTCTTTCAAGTCCATAAAACAAGATATATGAACTGGGCTGCTCTGAGTCACATTTTTAGTCATTATATTAGTATCTAGATCAGGGGTGGGCAACCTTTTTGTGAGTGCGTGCCAAAACCAGCAAAATCTCAGACTCGAAATTCTTCTGCGTGCCAAGCCTAATTTTTTGAGAACATGTTACGCCTACTTGATATCTCTTAAGGTGTACGTATGTGAAGAACCTTGAAGAAATAATAAAATTCATGCGAGCGACAAAAACACAGTATATGATGATGAAAAATACATTTATTTTTTAATGTATACATGTACACTGATAGTCCAACAGAAAACTTTATGACTCCGTTTGATATTATCAGTGGAACTTTTGCTGCTGCATCACTGATGACAGAGATTTTACATCAGGTTTATATTTCGTGACCTTCAGAGATATGCACGAGCTACTACTTTCATCCGTCAGGCTACTCCTATTACGAGACTTAACAAAATTCATCACTGAGAATAAAGATTCACAAGCGTATGTGAATGAAAACATGGAGAGTCACTCTGTTGCAAAGTTTGTTAAACAGAAAAAATTTTCTGGAATGGCATTCCAAGTCCTCAATAGTTCATTTTTGACACTATTGAAATTGCTCTTCCCCTCTCTCGTCAATCCATGTCTTTGGTCTTTAAGATAACTTGTTATGTAAAATTATTTATTTATCTAAGATGCACCTACACTGAATTTATCTGAAAAATAAAAAAGTCAATATTAAGAAAAAATTGTAAATGGAAGATTATAAGAGAGGGTTTCGTGTGCCAGCAAAAGTCACTGGCATGCCATGTTTGGCACGCGTGCCAGGGGTTGCCCACCCCTGATCTAGATTAATAAAAACTTTGCTTTCCTATCTAAAAAGCTGAAACCCAATTTTTCAACAAATTCTTTTGAAAACAAACCAACTAAAACCTCTTTCTTCTCATACTGAACCTGTATATACAGGGATATATACAGGGGGTATATACAAATGTTGGACTCCTAAGCAAATGTTAAACTCCCTGGCCTATGTACACATTTCTGTAAAACAGTATGTACCACTCCCCCCCATTCTAAATCAGTGCTTAATGTAAGGCAAGTCATTGTGCTGTACACCTTAAACTTACACAATGCTGGATGTCAATTATATCTCAATAAACTGGAAAAAATAAATCAGTGCTTATAATCTGCTGACAATCGCTTTTTTCTCTAGATTCTCTGAACTTCAGAGCTCAAACCCCAGATCTTGCTATTCCTTTCTAGATAAGATTTTGATCTTCTATCTTCTAGAGAACAATCTTGACTAACCTTAGACATGAATCAGCCTCCTGACTAATCTGGTTGTTCTTAAGTCATCTCACTTGTTCTACCTGATTTCCTAATGACGTTGCTCCCTTTGAACACTCCGTATATGCTCGGCAAAAGTGTTATCAATGCAAGTCATCTCATGGAACGAATGGTATAGAGGAAGAGATGAGAAAAGTGGACAGCGTGAAACTCGGGTTGCACGGTAACAGAAATTCAGCTTGAATTAGATTAGGCAAAAGGGAGGACCATATTGGTTTGAGTGCTACAAGAAGGACAGGACTACAGCCGGACCTCAAAGATAAGTCACTTCAATATCAGCAACTTTGGAACCATAAACCTGAGTTCCACCAGAATTTTCTGTCTCATTGCTTTTCTATGCAAATTTACTTTGTTCCTTGAAACTAGCTGCAAGCATATGATGAGGAAAATAGCTACCATTCTTCATCTCTGCTTTACCACCACAGAAGTACAGGCCATGCTTTCACTGGTCCCTGGTTCAAAAATCCAAATGGTGAGTTCTGACCACCCATCAGCCATCAACTGTGGCCAGATCACAGCCTATTTCCTGTGGCAGGTCCAGAAGAAGCTGCCTGGGAGACGGTTGAAATTGTATGTCCATCATCTGGGACAGAGGTCTGAGCTACAGTAAGACATTTTGAACCCACAAGCAGAAAGGTGGTAATTCAAGCCATGCAATTGGATGAAATGATCTAGGGGAGTGTGCAGAATAAAAAGAGGAGAACCAAGGACAGAAGCCTAGATTGTATCACTTTAGCCTGTTTTACTACAGCCTGTTTCTCAATTATAAAATTATTTCTAAAAATTAAAAATATAAGAAAAATTGAACATCAGTTGAAAATTGGCATACAACATATAAAGGAACAATTTTTTACATAAAACACATGCACACAATAGGAGGTGTGGATGATTCACTTGGAAGGGTGTAATGATATTTGACAGAGTAACCCCCTCAAAGGACCTTGAGTAGAAATATTCTGCTTTCACCTCAAGTGGGAAGTAGGTATAGGAGAAGACAGATGGTATAACCCACACAGATATTTTCTCTGAAAGCCAAGTGCTAATATAAGTACTTCTTGTACTAGTTCTTTGATAGAGTGTGTCTGGAAGTCCCTTTAGAATGGCCTCTATTTTGCCCAGGTCATGAAAGACCCATGATATGAGAGATGCAGTGAGTTGAAGGAAACGAGCAGGGTTGCAGACAACAGCAGCTATGGAACTGAATGCCGTAGAGTGTAGCAAGCTGTGGTATGAGAAGTCTATGGCATTTAAGAAAGGTGGATCCCAAAACTTCCTGTCAGCTGATATCAATGGCTTGAGTGACAGGTAGAATGTTTACATTACATAGTTATAACACTTGGGTATGGACACAAAACCAACCACCCTTTATTTTATTTTATTTTATTTTTGAGAGAGAGAGAGGGAGAGAGAGAGAGAAACAGCAATGATGAGAGAGAATCATTGATCGGCTGCCTCCTACATGCCCCCCATTGGGGATCGAGTGCACACCTGGGCATATGCCCTGACCGGGAATCAAACTGTGACCTCCTGGCTCATAGGTCAACGCTCAACCACTGAGCCATGCTGGCCAGGCCCAACCACTCTTTTACTGACATAATATGTTTCTCTGATTTGGAAAATCTCTGAAAGGAAACTGAGTCTCACTCTTGGGTTCTCAAGCACACATTTTTCAGAGTTGACCTAGAGATACTTCAGGAAGCTTGCAAAAACTATCCAAAGCAGAGACTTATATGACAGTAATCATAGAAGTATATCATGTCCCCTAAGAAGACCACGATTCCTCAGCCACGGCACTCATCTAAGATGTCGTTCCACAGGTGTTGGAAGATGGCCAAGGAGTGCAGATGCCAAACGGCCTCACAATATACAGAATGGGACAAAAGTAGGTTTATAGTTGTGAAGACATGAAACACAGAGTATATTCCTGTTTGTTATTTATCAATTACTGCATTATTTTCCATAAGAACAACTGAAAACCTACTTTTGCCCAACCCTGAATTAGTCAGACTCATCATAATATTCCTGGAAGGATGTGGTTTACTTGCCACTTTCCCAAGAACAAAGTTATAACTGTCATGGCTATCAAATTTCATAAAGATTTATGCCCCATGTTTAGGAAGATCAATGATACTGATGATAATAGCTTCCATTTATTGAGTTCCTATCATGTGCCTGGCCCTATGCTAAGACCTGTACATGCATTAGTTACTTTAATTTTCACAACAGTCCCATGGTGGATAAACAACGCTCATTAGCAACTTCTACCAGGTCACATATTTAGGAACTAGTAGTGTCAGAAGTCAAACCCAGTTCTTCTTGGTCCCCATGCTTATGGTCTTTGCTTTATGCTATTATGCCTCTTCCACTGAGAGCCAGTACGTGTTGTATATGATGAGCATGCTGAGGTCACAGTTGTCTTGCTAGAAAAGGTAAACACCATTCCTTTTTTTATTAAAGAGAACCAAGATAGCCCCACAGGAGGTGTGGAAAACTGATAAATACTTCATCATAAATGTTGTCATATTCATAAGGGACTTCAGCCTTGGGCTGAAGAGAAAGAACAGCTTTGGGTCTGTGTCAATAGAAATACCAGGTTCCAGCAATATCGTGTGCCATCCTGGTGATGAGCACAGAACATGGGGGCAAGGGAAGCTTGTCTGCCTTCCCATTTGAGAGTTCTTACCTGTACCTGGTAGAGTGTTTCAGAACTCGTGGCACAGAGGTAGCAAAGTGGATGGCACGTAGCCAGACACCAAGGAAATATTGGTGGCAAAAATTTTAAGTGAACTAAAAGGTGTCTGGAGCAGACTTCAGGGGAAGTTAAAGTAGCTTGAGTATCCAGTGAAAAATAGCCCCAGGCACTCTTGACTTACGCCTCAGACACAGTGTAAGGGGGCATATTTTTAGAATGTGGCCTCACAAATAGGGATCGCCATGGACAATGTCCAGGCTTTTGAGTCAGACAGGGAGCATGGCCTGCCATACCAAGGCTTCATCCACAGAAACGCCCAATACTTGATTATGGAAGCTGGATTCTTTGGTTAGGAATACCTCTGACATGCAGAACACCCCTTCCTAAACTGAGACCCAAGAGATAGGGAGGGTCAGAAACCAGCTGCTCCCTTGTGCGGACTTGAGTATGGATGTGGGCTGCCAGCAACAGTGGGGACACACACACACACACACACACACACACACACACACACACACACGTAGAGAGAGGTATATCACTAGCATTACCTCTGACCCAAGGACAAGTTCTACCAATTCAGAAAAATGTTAAAGGTTTCAGTACCAGTTCAGTGTGAAGGGCTCTCCCGTGGCCTCCTTGGAATTCAACCAAGAAAACTGAATCATTCCATTCCAGCTCCTGGGCAGTAGGCCAGGACTATACTGACCCCCAACTAACGCTGAAGCTCATGGACATCACGGATGGCATTCCCATCTGCTGTCACAGCGGGATAAAAGATAACCAACTACCACAATGTGCTTTGAAAACACAAAATGTCTAATAAAACTCATATTTTTCTGAAATCATTTTCTAATTAGTTTCAATAACCCAAAAAAATGGCTAGAGAATTTGCTAGGCAGGAATAATAACAATATTCTACCTGTTACTGTGACAATCCTGTCTATTCTCTCTGTGGCTACTAAAGTTATGAGTGAAAATGACACAGAAGAGCTGTGTTCATTTAATTTGGCCCCTAATGGTCACTACTGAAATTCAATAGAAAGTTATTATTTGATCTGTCCACAAATACAAATAAGAATATGTGGGCAGGGGTGGGCTAGAAGGGGTCAATGGGGGAGAAGGGGAACATATGTAATACTTTCAAAAATAAAGATTTTTTTTAAAAAAGATTATTACTTCCCTACCACCTCTAAGGAAATTTAACCTTTCTTGGAGCTCTGCTGAAAAACGAGTTCTCAGTAATTCAGTCTAATTTTTATGATGATTTACAGAAACTTAAGGGACTGTCTTGAGATCTGAGAATAAATTAAACACTTTTTTAAACATTTTAAATAATTTTCTCATTCCATTGCTAAAAATGATTACTTCTGATTATATAATAATTTCCCAGACTATTGTCCACAACTATAATTTTCACAGTAAAAACTGGCCTTTCATTATAGAACGGGCATTGTGTTTCTTTTTTTATTTTATTTTATTTCATTGATTTTAGAGAAAGAAGGGAAGGGAAAGAGAGACAGAGAGAGAGAAAGAAAGAAACATTGATTTGTTGCACCACCTGTTCATGCATTCATCGGTTGCTTTCTTGTATGTGCCCTGACTAGAGATCGAACCCACAACCTTGGCATATCAGGACTATGCTCTAACCAACTGAGCTATCGGCCAGGGCTCAACGTTTCTTTGAGATAATACGTTAGTTGGCAGTCATTTTGTATAAATCAGGCATTTAAATATTTGTATGCAAAATCAGAATTGTTTTAAAATTTTAAAAAATATGCTTACCTAGCACACACACTATAGAATATATAATCACTTACTGTGACTCACTGACTAGCTATCACATTTGTTCAACATACACTGGCACAGATCTTTTGGTTGGGTCAATTTTATCTTTTCCAGATTCAGTCATATTTCAGATTTAACCAATTCCCTAAATTAACTTTATAATCAACTGTCACTTTTCTTTTCCTGCAGAAAGAGGGTGGGGGGTTGGAACTCCAACAGACCCATGAGTAAGTAGCTTGGAATTAAACTACTTGTAAATGAGTGTGGGTGAAATTCTTTGAGTACTACTACTTGAAATAGTTTTCATTTTCTTGATTCATCTCTCAGCTTCTCATCCTTATTTGTCTCTTTATTACCGTTCAAAACCCCTCTCACTCACCTCATATTAATTCCCTGTTCCATTCCCTTTAGTGGCCTTTCAAAACTTTCTCTTCCTCTATGTTCCTGAAATCCCCAATCACAAGACTCCTACTTCTAGCCGGCTACTATTCTGAGAAAATAGAAGCTGTGTGAGGTATTTTTCTTTTTACTTCCCCTGTCTTCCCCTCTGAATCCCTCTGTGCTGTACATTGTATTCCTCCTTTCAATCTTTGGCTCCATAATGAAATGGCTCTCCTTCTGCTAATGTTATCCTCTCCATCTTTACATCTGAATCATAAACCCTCCTGTCTCCTTACTTCCTTGCTCTTTCAATTCCCTTCCTTAATTTTTTTTTAATCTCTCCTGACCAACCATCTCTTCATCTGCCTACTCAGGTAGACCCAGTTTTTAAAAAGAAACAATCAAAAATCTTTTCACCTTGACCCTTCCCTCGAGTTTCCTCCTCTTACCTCCCCTTCAACACCCAAATGATTAGAAAAGTGGTCTACATTTGCTTCCCACATTTCTTCACTTGCCCTTTACTTGATATTACTTCTAAGACCTCCTACATGTCAAACCCAACTTCATTCTCTCAAGCTCTCACACTATGGGTGACCTTGTGTCCCCGAAAACCCTTCCTTCCCTGGGACTTGTGATCCTGTACTATCCTGCTTCTCCTGACTGTCCTGGCCATGCGTCCCCATGTTCTCCCTTCTTTGGCCCTGTGA
>NW_005871228.1:510075-513024 GCF_000147115.1 Myotis lucifugus | reverse complement strand
CGAAGCTCAACCACTGAGCCACGCCGGCAGGGCAATCACTGAGTTTTTCGGTGCCCCTTTTACATTCTGCTCCTTAGGTAAGTGCCTCACTCCTTCATCCTAGTCCCGGCCCTGCCCAGGGACTATATAATCCACACCACGGGTTGGAAAAGATTCTCTGAAAAGGGCCAGACAGGAACTATTTTAGGTGCTATGAGCCAGGTGTTCTCTGTTGCAACTCCTCAACTCTGCCTCTGTAGAACCAAATCATCATAGACAACATTTAAACAAATGAATGTGGCTGTGTTTCAATAATACTCTTTTTACAAAAACAGGCTGCCAGTCCCATGTGCCCCACAGGCTGTGTAGTTTGTCAACTCCTAATCTATACTAAATCCTCATTTAGTTGTCAGTGCTAGAGAGTAAAGTAACTTACATTAAATTTTTAAGAAAATTAAAAGCACCCATAATCACACTATCTAAAAATAACCACTTATATCTTTGGTGAATCGTCTTTAAGCCTTTTTTTTACACATATTTTAATAAAGAATAGGGTATTGGGCGGGCGGGCCTGATTATGCTGTGGTAACAAATTAACCCCTAAGTCCCAATGGCCTAAAGCAATTAAAGCTTATTTCTCACTCATGTTACCTGTCCATCATGTGTCAGCAGGGGCTTTAGTCCATCAGGAACCCTGGCTGATTAGGAACCCCCACCACGCTGTAGCTGCATCTGGAACACATGACCCTCAGTCATCTTAAGAGATGAAGCCACAGCTGGAGGGTCTCACACCAGCTCTTTTAAGCTTACAGCCTATTGTCTGTAACTAGTTACATAATCACAGGTGAAAGAATGGAAATGTCAGGAAGATAAAAGCGAATGTTTGGTGACCATTATTAGCCTCCTTGTCACATTAAAAATCAAGATATATATATATATATATATATATATATATATATATATATATATATATATATGTAGTTTTTTCCTCTGTTTGCCCTTAAAATTATGCCTATTATAAATTATAAGTATTTCCTGACATCATCAAATCTCTTCATAATCATATAGATAGATATAACCCTTGGTCACTGAGTCATTATTTCACTATTATAAATATTGCTATGTGCAAGGCATTATCCTAAGTGATTTATATGCATTTCTCATGTAATTCTTACAACTAGTCTATGAGGAAGATACAATAGTATGCCCACTTTCCAGTTCTGAAAATAGAGGCCTAGTGAGCTTAAGTTCATTTTCCAAGGCCACCTAGCTAGTAAGTGGCAGACCTGGGACTCAAACACAGGATTGTCAGACTTTAAAGCCAGTGCTCTTAACCAAGGAGTGTGAACTAAAGAACTACAGGGGAGAATCTCTGCCTCCACTGTCTCATGGCTGTCTCTGTATCCAAATTTCCAGTCATTGGACTAGAGCCCATCCTATTCCAATATGACTTCATCTTAAATTGATTATATCTGCAAAGACCCTATTTCCAAATAAGGTCATATTCACAGGTACCTGGGATTAGGATTTTTTTTTTGTAATTTATTGGGGTGACATTGGTTAAGATTATGTAGGTTTCAAGTGTTACATTTCTATGATACATGATCTGTATATTGCATTATGTGCCTACCAGCCAAAGTCAGATTTTAACTATCTTTTGGGAGGGCACAATTCAAAACACAGCAGATGGCATAACTATGTCTTCAAGTTTTCCTTGGTATACTAGTAGGTGAAGAAAACAGAAAAAGAAGAGTTACTCTCCACCAACTCTAGTGGAAGGCTCTGTGTTGAGTCTTGATAAATTTGTACCAATAGATTCACATTCAAATATTCTGCCATAGGGTTAAACACATAGAGTTTTAACTCTTGAATGGGTTTTGGGGAGTAAAACTTGGTATGGATACCCCATACATAGCTTTGTTTACCAACTGATCAATAAAAAGGGCTATAAGTTCAAACAAACAACTTACAAACAAAATTTGGCAACCATCCCATTTGAAAATAAAAAACTGCTTATAATTTTGACCATTACTCATTTTTCTCTTTTTCCTAATGACTCTGTTATTTGGTATAAACTATTGGTAAATGCTTTTGGAACTTATAATAATCCCAAAGCTAAATGGTTAGCAACCAATATTAACAGATGATGATGATGATGATGATAACAATAACGATGCTGCTGATAATAAGAATAAATCTAAATGGACATTTAAGAGTACACTAGCCTTCTGTTTTTATAAGAAGTAAATTTTCCAAAGTAGATAACTGCATTCAAGTATTTATTATTTCTTACATAATAAGTACAGATAGAGATCTGGAGCGTATGTTAAAAATAAAAAATCAACCAAAGCTCAAAATAAATATACTCAGTAGGGAACAATGGTCTTATAACAATGTAGCCTTTCGCAGAGCACCTAGGAGCGATGAATCACTGCACTTGATGATCTTAAACAAGGTTACATATAATTAAAGAAGCATGGAAGTTAGGGGGCTGGTATTGTTATTCTACACAGAAATGTAGCACCAGACATCTAATAAACATTCAGAGGTTTGTATTCGTATTATGTAAGAATTACAACAACCCTAACAGAAAAAAATCTCTAGTCAAACTGTAAAATGATTTTTCACTTCCGTTTCTGAGTCACTTAAACTGTGAATAGCAAGCCAAAAATAAAAGTACACAATCAGGAAGGGAATCAAGCTAATTCTGTATTATAAATATAGATAGATGATAGATATATAGATAGATCTTGTATCTTAAGTTTATAGTAATCCATACATTCTTAAAATCTGAGAAATTTTTGCAAGAGTATTCACAAATATGTTGTGATACTGTATTTTTATCTTTTAATCTATATTATTAAAACTTCTAGAGGCCAAATTTTATTTCAAATTATCTTAGTAAAGGAATCTTTGGAACTATGTGTTATTTAATACATACTACTCTTTTCTTCTAAAAATTAAAATCTT
>NW_005871228.1:505745-506608 GCF_000147115.1 Myotis lucifugus | reverse complement strand
TAAATATTCTCAGTAAGTTACAAAGATATAACAGAGAGTTCCTGTGTACCCTTACCCACTTTGTCCCAACGGTTGTACCTTACATAACTATAATACGATATCAAAAACAAAGAACTGACATCTGCATATCATGTGTGTAGAGTTCCATGCCATAAGACTGGGCTTGCAACACAGAAACTCGTGGACACTAGAAACAACTGCTGACCCAGAGCCCTGCTGTTGCTCTCTGCATGTTTTTCTTGGAGTGGACACTGGACCAGATGAGAGTTGGTTTTGCCACAATGCCCCAGGCTTAGTTTTGTCTTCCCAAAGGGAAAAGCCAGCCTTATTTGTTTACTTCATAGAGATGGAGAGAAAAGAGAATGGGCAACTCTCAAGCACTGTTAATTAAAATGTAAATTCACAATGAAGAGAAATTTGGCAAAATTGTGAAAAGTTAGAGATGCATGAGTGCTGTAATCCTACTCCTAAGTATATGCCCAAGAGAAATGGATATGTCCACCAAAAGAGTCATATAAGATTGTCCAGAGCCTCCTTATTCCTAATAACAAAAACTGTAAATAACCCAAATGTCTAACAAAAGGATAAACAAATTGTAATATTGTCATAAAATGAAATATTACCTAGCAACTTAAAGAAAACTTACTAATATACACATCATATAAATGAATCTCAGAAATACTATGTTGGACAAAATAATCCATGCCCAAAAGTTACATGCTGTATGATTTCATTTACAAGAAGTTTAAGAACGGCAAAAACAAGTCTAAACTAGGTCAACATAATGGTTATCTCTGGTGGGACATGGGAAGCAGAGCTACTGACTTGAAAGGGGACAGTGGAGAACTTTCTGGGGTGATAGA
>NW_005871228.1:498300-504781 GCF_000147115.1 Myotis lucifugus | reverse complement strand
CCTGCTTATAAAAGTAAAAGACTTTTTTTCTCCTCCACCAGAAAGCGGTCCAGATTCTCAACAGTCTCCAGGCTCAGTGTGGTACCATGATTGCCATAAATAAATTTCTTACGCACTAAACCCAGTTTTGCCCTTTTCCCAGGAGGCTTTTGTAAAGCTCAACATAAATTCAGCTATCTCATATGATGCAATTGTGATTTAGGAAAAGCCAAGACCATCATCAATACACGGTTCCATCCTCCCACACCAACAGCCCAATCTAACTACCGCCAAGTCCCCGAGCCCCGAAACTCCCACCCACAAGCTGCCAAACCCTCTGGTTGCCCTGTCACTGGCAGATGCTACAATGCTCTGTCAGTAAAAGGTTTGTGAGGAATGGAAAAGTGCACCAAATCAAACAGAATGCAAAGACATTTTTACGAAATTCAGGATTTCAGGATCCTGGAATACTTCATGTTTAAGAATTAAGAGAGATTTGGGGCTTTGCAGCCCTGTGCTTCTCTGTCTGGCCAGCTTTAAAATGGCTATTCCCATCCACCCTAAAGGGAATCCGAGACGGCCCTTTGCGAAGACTTGGAACTTGTCCCGTGAAAAGCATTATGAACATACAACTCTGCAAAAGCAAACTATTCCAATTACAGGAAGACTCGTGTGTGCCACGGTCATCCCTTCTCTGTTGAACAATACGATGGACACTCACAGGTGGAGCGGCTAAGGGGAAGCCACATTCGTGCACTGCATTGAGCTGTGCCCCAAGACACTGACCTAGAGACGCAGTGAGCTGAAACACTATAATCACAGTTAGGTTACCGAAATTGCTTACTAAGGTTTCACCGCATCATGTAATACTTATTTCAGTCTGGAAAGCAATCTCCATACTCTGACCCCCTTTGTCACATAAAGGGTGGGACAAAAGTAGGCTTAAGTTGTGAGTACTGAAAATACAGTTTGTTCTTGTATTGGTATTCATTAGCTATTGTATTATTTTCCATACAAACAACTGTAAATCTACTTTTGCCCTACCCTGTATATGGGAAAACAGAGGCCCAGGAAGTGTAAAGACTTACCTATACCAGACAGCTCAGCCAGCAGAATGACTAAAATCCAGACTTCTTGATGTCTAGCCCCGTGCTCTTTCCACTCCCCTCTTCTGTTCCCCAGCTTAAAACAAACCCATTGTTTTCATACACTCTTTCCCCACCCAAGTCTCATCTCTCTCTGCTACTATCTGTGTACTCCAAACCACGCCCCCCCCCAAACTGCTTCTCTGGCTGCTTGAGCTGAACCTCTCATTTACTCCATCCCTCCTGGCCTAGCACTGTTCTTCTCCCCAAGACTATGCTCCCTAAACCGTGGGCTTCTTGTCCTTCCCAATCACCACCTCCTGTCTCAGCTTTCACTACACTCGGCCCCAGGACTCTCTTCTCTGATTCCTGAGGCCAGGCCTCCTTCTTACCCTGAGACCTTATGTAATGCAATAGTATGTTAGTTTTCTATGATGCTGTAACAAGTTTCTACAAAGTCAGTGCCTTAAAACAACACAAATCTATCTTACAGGTCTGTGGGTCAGACATCTGACATAGGTCTCACTGGACTAAAATCAAGGTACATTTCCTTCTGAAGGCTTTGGAGAGAATTCATTCACTTGCCTTTTCCTGTTTCTAGAGGCCACCCACATTCGTTGACTCATGGCTCCTTCTTCCATCTTCAAAGTCAGCAGGATAGCATCTCTCTGATCCTGCTTCCATCATCACATCTCTTTCTCTGACTCTCCTCTCCTACCTCCTCCCTCTTCTACTTTTCAGGACCACTGTGATTACACGGGGCCCACCGCAGTAACCAGGATAACTCCCTCTTTAAGGTCGGCTGGTTAGCAGCCTGAATTCCATCTGCAATCTTAATTCCCCTTTGCCATGTAACCTAATATACCCTCAGGTTCTGAGGATGAGGGCATAAAAAATATGGGGAGCTGTTAATCTTTCCTCTTCCCTTCAACACCCTCTCTTCATACCTTGACGCTGCCCACCCTGACCTAGAGAAGAATGGATTCTAGATAGACTGCGTCCATAAATGACCATGGGATACATCTTACCTCATGTGTCCCAGTGGTCATGTGGGAATTCTGTACTCAGAGGTCAGGAGGGACACTGGCCAGGCCACTTCACAGCCCTTTGTCTGCATAGAGCTAGGGAAGGCTGAGCCTAGAAATGGGGAAGAGAAAGGTGGTATAATGGTGTGGAATCCAAGGATCCAGAAAGACCTGCACACACAGTGCTCTTGCCAAGGCTGGCCTTGGTGCTGCTCAAACACAATATAAACACACTGAATGAGTGGGTTGAGCCTTCAATAGACAATTCCTTGGAAATAGACTTCATACTTAAATTATGAAAAGCCACTGCATTGTCAGGTTATCTACATTTTGTTTTATCAAAAAAAGAGCCCCAACCCAGACTATTGGGGAAGGTGTTATGGAATCAGCCCTATAGAGTCCTATTAACCTTATAAAAACTTAAAAATTAAAATTTTTGAAATAACTAAATATTCTCAGTAAGTTACAAAGATATAACAGAGAGTTCCTGTGTACCCTTACCCACTTTGTCCCAACGGTTGTACCTTACATAACTATAATACGATATCAAAAACAAAGAACTGACATCTGCATATCATGTGTGTAGAGTTCCATGCCATAAGACTGGGCTTGCAACACAGAAACTCGTGGACACTAGAAACAACTGCTGACCCAGAGCCCTGCTGTTGCTCTCTGCATGTTTTTCTTGGAGTGGACACTGGACCAGATGAGAGTTGGTTTTGCCACAATGCCCCAGGCTTAGTTTTGTCTTCCCAAAGGGAAAAGCCAGCCTTATTTGTTTACTTCATAGAGATGGAGAGAAAAGAGAATGGGCAACTCTCAAGCACTGTTAATTAAAATGTAAATTCACAATGAAGAGAAATTTGGCAAAATTGTGAAAAGTTAGAGATGCATGAGTGCTGTAATCCTACTCCTAAGTATATGCCCAAGAGAAATGGATATGTCCACCAAAAGAGTCATATAAGATTGTCCAGAGCCTCCTTATTCCTAATAACAAAAACTGTAAATAACCCAAATGTCTAACAAAAGGATAAACAAATTGTAATATTGTCATAAAATGAAATATTACCTAGCAACTTAAAGAAAACTTACTAATATACACATCATATAAATGAATCTCAGAAATACTATGTTGGACAAAATAATCCATGCCCAAAAGTTACATGCTGTATGATTTCATTTACAAGAAGTTTAAGAACGGCAAAAACAAGTCTAAACTAGGTCAACATAATGGTTATCTCTGGTGGGACATGGGAAGCAGAGCTACTGACTTGAAAGGGGACAGTGGTGAACTTTCTGGGGTGATAGATATATTCTATATTTTGATCTGGGTGCTGATCATATAGGTGTACACATATGTGAAAAGTCATGAAATTGTACACTTGAAATATGTGCATTTTAGCCCTAGCTGGTTTGGCTCAGTGGGTAGAGCATGGGCCTGCAGATTGAAGGGTCCTGGGTTCGATTCCAGTTAAGGGCAAATGCCCGGGTTGCAGGCTCAATCCCCCATGGGGGGCCTGCAGGAGGCAGCCGAGCAATGATTCTCTCTCATCATTGATGTTTCTCTCTCTCTCTCCCTCTCCCTTCCTCTCTGAAATCAATAAGAATATATTTTCATATAGTCATGTGTATTTCTTGCTAAATTAATTCCAAGGTCTCTGTATTTTTTTTATTGCAATTGTGAAAGGAATTTTGTTTTCTATCTATATTTTCTAACTGGTTTGTGTTGGTTCGTATATGTATGTGAAACTAACATGTATATATGTATCTGTGTATACATACATATATAATGTGTATATATATGATATGCGGGGATAGCATATGATATGAAATATAATGTCATGTGATATGGTATGTATATTGGCACACACACACTAACCAAAGAGCCTACCAAAATTCAAATTAGCTTTAAAAGTGTCTCTTCAGGGCCCTAACCGGTTTGGCTCAGTGGATAGAGCGTTGGCCTACCGACTAAAAGTGTCTCTTCCTTTCCCATATTTATACTTACTTTTCCTCAGTTTAAAACAATGGCTAGAAACCCTCATGATAATGCTAAATATTTTCAGGAATATTTGGCACCTTTAATGAAATGTTTCTAAGGTTTATCATTAAACAAGTTTATTCTTAGTTTCTCATGAACAGGCTCTAGTATGTTAAGAAAATCTCCTTCTGGTCTCACCTTACTAAGAGTTTTAAATCAGTAATAGGTAATAAATTGTACTAAATGCCTTTATGGTATCATGTTTGTTCCTTTTTTAGTCTGTTTAATGTAAATCACATTAATAAATTTCATGTGGAACTATCCATAAATTCCTGAAATAAGCCCTACATTAGAGAGATATGGTATATGTTTAACATAGTATAATATGTTAAACATATTATACCATATCCCTATAGAATCTTTATAACAATTTTCATAGGTGAGATTGATACAATTGTGTGTATACATTACTTTTGTCAGGATTAGGTATCATGTCTGATTCAAAAAATATGAATTGAGAAGATTTCTGTATATTTCTTTTATCCAAAATATTTAACAAGCATTGAACATTTTCAGGAATTACCCATAAAATCATCAAATGATTACGTAATTTTATACTCCTACCAGAAGTTTCTCCACATTCTCACCAATAGTTGGTGTTGTCTATCTTTCATTTCTTCATGAGGTTTGGATACGAGTAGGCAGTGAACAAGATTCAAGTGTGAGGCACAGCAAATTCAAGCCTGGGTTATCACTTTCACGTGAAGTCCTGGAGGCCACCTCCAGGTTGTGACACACACACACGATGCTGGGGCTTTAGGAGATGTTCTTCATCCTTGGACACAGAGTGTTCCTGCATATTACAGTACACTGCATGGGATCCAGAGTCAAAGTCCTGAAGGATCAGGTTCCCTGATTTGAACACGTCTGGACAGTTTGCTGGTACGTCATCATGGCCCAAACTAAACATGAGTCTGCATTGTTGGGCAAAGATAAGGTCCTAAAGTTTAAGCCTCTTTTTCACATTTCTAAAGGTTTTCCTAGGACACCAGGACGGGAGGGGTTAAGCATCACTGTCTATATAAGTTTGAGTTCTTATAGATTCCAGAATTATGAAGGTTATTTACTCTGGATCATGGGCTGGATATATTTTGTAGGTTTTAACACAGTGATCAATAAATAATGACAAACAATTTGAATTAAAAATTCTAAAGTGTTAATAGAGTTAGTAGGAGAAAATGTGTATGGGGGGACTGAAGTATCAAGACAATCATAAGAGACAGTTACTACAATTTTAAATATAATTGATGATATAAGCAAGGGCTTAAAAACTGGAAACTAACAGAATTAAGACTGCTGCCTGCTCCCATCCCCCCAACATTGAAGCCTGTAGAAGCCAGTGAATAGCAAGGAGTTTTTAAACCTAGAAAGTGAGTTGAAACAATGAACTTGGGTTTTCTGGATATCTTCTACTTTCCACAGATTATTTTCTCCCACCACTTTCTAACAATAAATAGTATGTCTCCTATGATTTATTAATTTCCTCTGTGGAAACTTTTCCATTGTCTTTTCCATTGTGAAGTCATGCAACTGCAAAGGAACTTGGAGAAATAACAGATACCATGAGATAGACCTGTCTCCAATCTGGAGATACCCTCCCACATTTGCTGAGGTATCCACTACCAGAACTATACTTAGGGTAATCAAATAAATCTGGGAGCTGTGTGAGCTCTAATGTGACAGTGGAGATGAAGGTGGGGTGCACTTGATAAGAACAATCTGCTCTTTAAAAAAAAATCTAAGGCAAGGCAATAATTTGGCCCTGGATCTCACTCAATTTTACTATGATTGAGTATCATTAAGGTATTGAATATACAATGTATCTTGCCTTTTAGTCTTTCAAGAACTATTTATTGAATGCCTACTACTATATACTAGACATTGTGAAAGGGACAAAATGGTAAGTAAAGAAACAGAGAAAAGACGTTATGAGTGGGAAGAGTAGGAATGGTTAAGAAAACATGAGCTGCTGGTGGGCTCCTTTATTACAAAGACTTTGTGTGTTCTTGGGTCCTTGAATCAGAAAAAATAAAGTAGCTATTCTGGATCCCTCTGACAGTCATGGCAAAGTGTGTGTGTGTGTGTGTGTGTGTGTGTGTGTGTGTGTGTGTGTGTGTGTTGATGGGTTTTGGAGAAGATGAAGGAGCATAAGGAGAATACCTCAATTTCTGCCCAATAGAAGTGGGAGGATGGAATCACTGATGTTCCAGAAGCTAAGAAAGGAAAAATGTAAATTATTTTCTTTACGCATGTGGTTTGCACACATCCTCCAACGTAAGACTCCCACTTGGGTCTAAAGTTGGAAAAATCTAGGAGTATGAAGAAGGGGAACAGAGCAACAAAGACCTGAC